>NC_083405.1:11168192-11468192 GCF_020745735.1 Hemiscyllium ocellatum | reverse complement strand
GACTACAGATAATAGCGATTAAAGATGTTCATAGTTAATTTCAATCTTGCACTTGTTTAACAAAACAAAATGTTTTGTGTAGCTCAGTGATGGTAACCTGATTATAATAAATCCACACCGAGCTGAACGCTGCCCCTTAAAATGTGACCAAAATCTGGGTATAGTAGTGTAGTGGGTAGTGTCCCTGCCTCTGAGCCAGAGCTCTGGGTTTGATTCCAATTCCTGAAATTGTTTGGCAGTGTTCCCAGCTCTGGACCAGAAGGTTTGGATTCATGTCCTGCCTGTTGCAGAGGTATGTCACAGCATGTCATAACCGGCTGACAAACAAACACACAGGAGAATAATCTTACAGCTTTATGGGTATTGCCGAGTGGTGCTCGTGTCCCTACCTCCGGGCACAAAGGTCTAGGTGTACATCCCACAGAAGTCTCTCCTAATATATCTGACCAAACTGATTAAAGTGGTTTTAGAATTGTGACTTGATGGTGAAAGAACAGGTGTCAGTGTTGAATGTCAGCATTTAGGCCCGGGATTATTGAAAGTACAGCCATTCGTGTTGATTGAAGTCACATTTCGCAGCAGTAAAGGTTTATAAAATCAGAACGGTCATGGTTAGGGTTTATAGTCAAGGTTTTTCCCTAGGTTAGGGGCGTCCAAAACTAGAGGACATTGGTGGAAAGTGAGAGGGGAAAGGTTTTGAAGAGGCTTAAGGGGCACCTTTCACACAGAGGGTGGTGTGCGTATGGAATGAGCTGCCAGAGGAAGTGGTGGAGGCTGGTACAACTATATCGTGTAAAAGGCATCTGGAAGCTGACAGACCTGCCGAGCGTTTCCAGCAATTTCTGTATTTGTTAAAACAAAACATTCATTTTAATACAGGTATCTGTGTTAGCTGTCTGGATACAGAATTGGCTGGCCAACAGAAGACAGCGAGTGATAGTGGAAGGAACATATTCTGCCTGGAATGCTGTGGTGAGTGGTGTTCCACAGGGCTCTGTCCTTGGGCCTCTACTGTTGGTAATTTTTATTAATGACTTGGATGAGGGGATTGAAGGATGGGTCAGTAAGTTTGCAGATGACACAAACTTTGGACGTGTCGTTGACAGTGTAGAGGGCTGTTGTAGGCTGCAGCGGGACATTGACAGGATGCAGAGATGGGCTGAGAGGTGGCAGATGGAGTTCAACCTGGATAAATGCGATGCGATGCATTTTGGAAGGTCGAATTCGAAAGCTGAGTACAAGATTAAGGATAGGATTCTTGGCAGTGTGGAGGAACAGAGGGATCTTGGGGTGCAGATACATAGATCCCTTAAAATGGCCAACCAAGTGGACTGGGTTGTTAAGAAAGCATATGGTGTTTTGGCTTTCATTAACAGAGGGATTGAGTTTAAGAGTCGTGAAATCTTGTTGCAGCTCTATAAAACTTTGGTTCGAACGCACTTGGAATACAGTGTCCAGTTCTGGTCACCCTATTATAGGAAAGATGTGAATGTTTTGGAGAGGGTTCAGAGGAGGTTTACCAGGGTGCTGCCTGGACTGGAGGGCTTATCTTATGAAGAGAGGTTGACTGAGCTCGGGCTTCTTTCATTGGAGAAAAGGAGGAGGAGAGGTGACCTAACTGAGGTATTCAAGATTATTAGAGGCATAGATAGAGTTGATAGCCGGAGACTCTTTCCCAGGGCAGAAATGGCAAACACGAGGGGTCATAGTTTTAAGCTGATTGGAGGAAAGTCTCGAGGGGATGTCAGAGGCTGGTTCTTTACACAGAGAGTTGTGAGAGCATGGAATGCGTTGCCAGCAGCAGTTGTGGAAGCAAGGTCATTGGGGACATTTACGAGACTGCTGGACATACACATGTTCAGATAAATTTGAGGGTGCATACATGAGGATCAATGGTTGGCACAACATCGTGGGCTGAAGGGCCTGTTCTGCGCTGGACTGTTCTATGTTCTATGTTCATTGTATTCTGAATACATTAAACATTTTATTTTTTAATGACGCAGGGACATATAAACATATCATCAAATTGACAGAGACCATTTTCTGCTCAGGGTGTGGCTCTGTGTATGAGAGCAGCTATGAGGCATCTACATGGAACAGAGAATGTGATGGAGACATAGTTTGGACAATGTACAAGGAGACCTCACATGGTCCAGTTTGGGAGAGAATGACATTATTGTGTGACTCAGCTCAGAGAGGGAGAAAATGTCATCTGTCCGAGAAGAAACGGCCTATTGCACTCTCTCTCCTTCATTATCCCTCATCACAGCTAAAACAAAACTCTTCTGTCATTGTTACCATTCTTATTTTTATAGAATCCCTGCAGGGTGGAAACAAGCCCTTCGGCCCAACCAGTCCATACCATCCTTCCAAAGTGTAACCTTCCCATGCCCTTACAGTTACCACAGACTACTGCACCTAAAGTTGAAACCGCTGAACACTATGGACTCTTTGACCAATCCACTTGAGTTATTCAGCTTTGGGAGGAAACGGGAGCACCCATCAGAAGCTCACGCAGATAGTCGCCAGAGGCTGGAATTGAACTCAGGTCCGTCATGCTGTGAAGCAACAGAGCGAACTACTGAACCACTGTGCTAACCTGGACACTCCGGACTGCCGAATGCAAAGGGAATTCAGCCAAATCCAACTCTCCCAGGATGAAATCCCATTGCTAGCAGCGGTGTGAGTAGAATATCTTTGGAAGCAGAATAACATTTTGGACAATCTCACAATTTTTCCTTTTGCCATGAGTTACACTAATATTTGGACAATGTTCTTTCAACGTGAAATTGTGTGTGTGTGTGTCAGTGTTTTTAGAACGGGAAATATCGAGTCTTTATTTGCAATATCTAGTTTACCATTCATCATTCCATCATAGTTTGAGTAACATTGCTCTGGATCATAAACGTGCTATTTGAGCAGATTAAAGAAACTAGCCTGACTTGTTGCTTAAACTGACCCTGACCCAGTCTGAGACCGATATCATCGGCCATATCACCGACCTGGTTACATTTAACATTTGTTGTGAGCAGTGGAGAAGTGGGACTAGAAAAGGAAACAGAGACCCAAAAAGCCGGGGAACTATAGACCGGTGAGCCTGATGTCAGTGGTGGGTGAGTTTTTGGAGGGGATTCTGAGGGATAGGATTTACATACATTTGGGAAGGTAAGGGCTGATGGGGTTAGACAACGTGGCTTTCTGCATGGGAAATCATGTCTCATTAATTTGGTTGAGTTTTATGAAGAGGTGACAAAGAAGATTGTTGAAGGCAGTTTGTTCGACATTGTCTATATGGACCTCAGCAATGTGTTCATAACATTCTGATTGGTAGACAGATTAGTAAGGTTCGGGCACATGGGATACAGAAGAAGCTAATCACAATTGGCTTGGAGGAAGAGGGGTATTTTTCAGACTGGAGGCTTGTGAGCAGCAGTGTGCTTTAAGAATCAGTACTGAGTTCACTGCATTTCATCATTTATGTCAAGGATTTAGATGTGGATATTGGAGCCATAGTTAGTAAGTTTACAGACGACATCAGAAACGTGGTGTAGTAGATTATCTCAGAGTACAACAAGACCACAAATCAATGGGACAAAGAGGCAAGGAGTGACAGATGAAGTTTAATTTAGGTAAATATGAGGTTACCCATTTTGGGAAGGCAAATCAGGGCAGAAATTATACACTTAATGGTAAGGGCCTGGTGAGTGTTGTGAAACAAACGGACATAGGGCTGCAGGTATATTGTTCCTTGAAAGTGGAGTTGAATGCAGACAGTGCGGTACCGAACACATTTTACAAATTTGCCTTAATCAGTCAGAGCATTGAGTATCGGAGTTGTGGTGACATATTGTTTCTGTACAGGATGTTGGTGAGGCCACTTTAAGAATACTACATACAATTCCGTTTTCTGCAGAAATGACTTACACGGATGTCCCGGACTGGAGGTTTGAGCTTTAGGGAGAGGTTGATTAGTTTTGCGGTGTTTCCCCCTGGAGTGTCAGAGGCTGAAGGGTGACATTATAGAGGTTTATAAAAACACCAGGGGCATGGATATTCTGAACAGCCATGTTCTGCTCCCCAGGGTAGGGGAGGCCAGAACATGAGAACATAGGTTGAAGGGGAGAGTGCGAATGATTTAGAAGGGACCTGAAGTTAAATGTTTCACAGAGAGAGTGGTGTGTGTACAGAAAGTGCTGTCAGATGAAGTGGTGAAGGCGGTTACAATCGCACATTTAAAAAGTACCTGAAAGAGGAGGGATATTGGCCAAATGCTGGCAAATGGGACTGGATCAGATTTGATATCCGATCGGAGTGAACAGATTGGACTAACGGGTCTGCTTCTATTCTGCATGACTCTGATTCTATAAGAGGGATGACGAAAAATTCTGAAAGCACCTTTCAAATCCGAATCCTCTTCACTGGAAGTTTATCGTGTCTCTATGTTCACATTGATTGAAAGCTGCGTTAGTGAAATATTTGACAGAGAACTGAGTCATGGATAATGGGACGCAGACAGGAAAGTGGGGCTGAGACCACAACCTGATCAGCCACAACCTTAGTGCCCGGTGGAGAAGGTTCAACGTATTTAATGACTCACTCCTGTCCCTCAATCCCGTGTTCCTGTGTTCCATTCAGCCCATTAAACCTGTTAGGCAGGAGCATTTAGAGGCTACTTACTTCTATAACCTGGTTCACAGAAACAGAAGAGATCATTCGGCCCTTCAAAACTGTCCCACATGCTTTGAGGTGATTTGAGAAATGTAATTGGAAAGCCCAGGCTGGGTATGAAAGAGGCCTCTCATCTCTCTTTATAAAGCCTCCCCTCCCTGAAACTTGTGCTTCATTTATTGGTCATGTTGTAGACCCAAATTCATTATGAATATAGCCCCCATACCTCACCCAGGGATGGCTCACTAAATCCTCTTGTCTCCCTGACGGAAACATTCAATAACAGACATTCATGAAAATAAAGCCCACTAACTTTCTAATAACAGAATGTGAGAACATCAGACACAGGGGCGTTCGCTCCCCAAGCCAGCCTTGCCCTTCACTAAGATCATGGCTGATCTGCTCTTGGTCTCAAATCCTCTTTCATATCCAATTCTTCATCGCCCTCAACTCTCTGTCAGGTCAATATCCATCTACAAATACTTCAAATACTTTCAGTCATCTGGCTCCCCGAACACCCTTGAGAAGAGAAATCCTGACATTCAATGCCACCTGTTTGAAGAAAACACTTGCTGCTCCTATATCATGATTTATTGATATGAACAAAGGAGGTTGACACAAGGGGTCAGGTAAAAATGGCTGGCCCCGATATCAAGGCAGTGGTTGACTTCTGTTGACATCAAGGAGCTTAACAAAACTGGACTTAATGGGAATCAGAGAAAACTCTCCAGTGTTTGGTATCAAACATGGCACAAAGAAAGATGTTCATAATCTCAGTCCTGGGTCACTTGTGTGCGAGATCCTCAGGGAAGCTTTCTCTTCACAAACAGCTTCAGTTGCTTCATCAATGTCTCTCCGCTCCCAACCATAAGAACAGAAGTGGGGATGGTCACTTAAGATTCCACAATGTTCAGAACATTTTGTCCCCCATTAGCTCCTGAACTGGTCTGTGTCCAGGTGCAGCAAGACCCAGACACCACTCAGGTTTGTTCTGTTAAAGTGTCTGTAACGGGGGGATCCAAGTTGGCGGCGACCCAGCAAGTCTGAGTCGATAGTGCTCGTCCCAAGACTTGGGTAAAGTGGGTCACCCACCCACACCACACTCACCGAATCATTCATAATAGCTATTAAATTTAAATAGTTGCTCAGTATTACATTTAAATAGTCTAATATTTAGTGAAAAATGACCAAAGGGAAGGGAGCCCACAGCTCTCAACAAGCAGGACCCCCTCCCCCACCCTCTCCCTCTTCAGCTGCAGCAGAGGCGTCCACAGCCGACCCGGGGAACTTACCGACAGTAACAAGCCTTGTGGAGATGATCACCAAGCTGGACGCGAAGATCGATGCCTTTATCGAGGAGTCCCGAAATCAATAGGAATCACTCTTGGCCGCGCTGCAGAAGCACGGCCGAGACATCCAGGAACTGGAGCGCCGAGTCGGAGGGGCAGAGTTAAAGGCCGCGACCTCCGAGACTGCAGCTCAATCGGCGGTGGATCAGGTCCGGACTCTCGAACAGCGAGTCTGGACCTTAGAAAATCATATTCGTTTGCTGGGCCATCCCGAACGGGAAGAGGAAGGCCAGCTTGCAGCATTCCTGGAGCAGTGGCTGCCACAGCTTTTAAATCTGCATGCTGGATCAGGCCAGGTATGGGTGGAATGGGCCTACCGGGTCGCAATACGTGGGCCCGGCTCAAACCAGCGCCCACGCCCGGTCCTGTTCCAGCTGCAGAGCTATAGGGAGAGGCAGATGCTCATCGAAGCCTCTAGAAATCTTTGAAAAGATCCCCAAGCCATGATCTATAAACGATCCAAGATCATACTATTCCAGGACTTTTCCCCAGCTCTGGTCCGAAAGAGGAAGGCATTCGATGGTCTAAAGAAGAAGCGTTTAAGGGACTTAAATATTCAGTACTCCTTACGCTATCCAGCGACGCTACGCTTTAACCACGAAGGATCCATATATAACTTCGAATCACCAGAGAAGGCTAAGGAATTCTTGGACTCTCTTAGATAAACTGTAAGAGATAGTGGATGTTGGTTTGCCTTTCCCCCCACTTTGGTCTATATCCCCCCTCCTTTAATTTGTCTCTCTTTTTTCTTACCTTATTATTTAACATTATCATGGGGGCGGGGAGAGGGATTTGATTTTCTCCCCCCCGCTTGGGGTTGTTTACTTTTATTACTTTATGTATATATATGGATATGTATGTATGCATATATATGTTGGGGCGTTTGGTTAATGTTGGTGGGGGGAGGTGGTTACCTTATTCTATTTTACCTCTGTCTTTAGGAGCGGGGTTGTTTCTCCCTTGTTATTTTGTATTATTATATTTAATTATTACTTGTTGAGATTGTAATTTTATAGTTATATATTTATACATGGTATTGACTTTCCCAAATATATCCAGGTGTTGGTGTGAGCTGGGGTAGGGTGCTCACTGTTAACTCTAGCTTTGTATTATATTTGAATTCTCCTCATTTTATTGAGGAGCACCTGGGTCAAGGGTGGGGCATTGGTTGGGAGAGGATAAGATGGACTTTTGGAGATGAAGTGACACTCCCTGGGAACAAAGGGGAAAATCTCCAATTAGGTACGTTTAATATTTTTTTATTTAGAAATAGTTCTTTATTATACTGTTGTGCGTGTATTAGAGAGCCTTTAGTTTTGTAAATTTTATATGCTCGATGCTCGGGATGTTCCAGATAGGGTTTCCCCTCCCGAGGGGTCTCGGATTTGCCCAGATGATTGTGGTTGATCAGTCGGTTAAGTGGTGCACCTGGAATGTCAAGGGCAGTAATTCGCCAGTCAAAAGGAAGAAAATTATATCAAATCTTAAGAAAGAAATAGTTGATATCGCTCTCCTACAGGAGACACACCTGTCGGATAAAGAACACTTAAAATTACGACAGGGTGGATTTGATCAGGCCTTTTTTACTTCTTTTAGCTCAATAAGCAGGGGAGTTGTTATTCTTGTTCGGAAGAATTTCCCTTTCAAAATCCTAAATCAGATAAAAGACGAATCTGGACGATATATTTTGATTAAAGCCCTCATAAATGGAGAGGAATATGGGATTTTAAATTTGTACTGCCCCCCGACACACCCCTTTAAATTTATAATGGAAGCTTTTTCAAAATTGATGGCCTTTGGTGCCCGTCATACAATTATAGGGGGAGACTTTAATTGCATTATGGATCTGGAAATAGATAGGATTCCCAAGAGTGTTGCCGGGGTATCTCCCAGATCTAGACAACTGGCGGATCTGAATAAAGAATTAGGATTGGTAGATGTATGGAGATGTCTTCATCCACAGGGCAGAGATTTTTCTTTCTACTCTAATCCACATAAATGTCATACTAGAATTGATATGTTTTTTGCCCCCTCGATTTTTAAAAATTCTATATCATCCTGTAAAATAGGTACTAAAGCAATTTCCGACCACGCTGCTGTATATATGGAAACTAAGGTGAGGAACAATGGGACATCACCTCGGCATTGGTGTATGGACCCCTTCCTGATAAAAGATAGTAAATTTGTAAAGTACTTCTCCCAAGAATTTAAACTTTTTTTAGAAATTAATTCAGGTACGGCTAGCAAGCCATCAATGATGTGGGAGACCATCAAAGCTTATGCACGAGGTTTGATCATCTCCTACTCAGCGACCCAGAAGAAATTGAAGGGAGAATAACAGCGTTTGCTCGAAGCTCGCTTAAAAGCAGCTGAAACAGCATACGCTGATAGACCTTCTATTATAAAATTGCAAAGGATTAGGGCTCTTAGGACAGCTCTAAACACTACGCTTACTCAAACGGCTAAGAGGGAAATATTATTTGCAAAACAAAGGTTATATGAATATGGCGATAAACCGGGTAGATACTTAGCATTTCTTGCAAAGAAAAAGAAGGCCCCTCAGACTATTACGTCTATCAAGGAAAGTACAGGTACATTGACTCATGATCATAAAAAGGTTAATGCGATCTTTAGAGAATTTTATTCTGAGTTATATAAATCGCAGGATTGTGAAGATAGGACTAGGAGGATGCAGTCATTTTTTAAAAATTTGACCTTTCCGGGCCTAACTCCGGAACAGTAATCGGTCCTAAATGCTCCTCTAACAGTCCAAGAAATACTTGATGCAATTAGGCAACTCCAGAGCGGAAAGCTACCGGGCCCAGATGGTTTTCAAACTGAATTCTATAAAGAATTTACAGAAATATTGGCTGATCCACTTATGGACATGTATAACTATGCATATAGTCAGGGCTGTCTCCTGTCTTCTCTGAAAGAGGCAAATATCTCTCTTATCCTTAAAAAAGGAAAAGATCCAGAACACTGTACATCATATAGACCAATATCCTTGCTAAATGTAGATTTTAAAATACTCTCTAAAATGTTAGCACTGAGACTAGAAAGGGTACTGCCACATATTATAAAGGAGGATCAGACGGGATTTATTAAGGGCCGTAAATCATCCAATAATATTAGAAGGGTTTTGAATATGATTCAAGCCTGTCATCAGGGAAAGATACCAGGAGTAGTAGTTTCATTAGATGCGGAAAAGGCATTCGACAGGGTTGAATGGTCATATCTGGTTTACACATTGTAAAGGTTTGACGTTGGACAGGTGTTCACCAAATGGATCTCAACATTGTATAATGATCCCAAAGCAGTTGTGATTACCAATGGATTAGGGTCGGATAGCTTCAGTGTGGGTAGGGGCTGCCGTCAAGGATGTCCTCTCTCGCCATTGTTATTTATGCTAATAATTGAACCACTAGCAGAAGCTATACAGACTGATCCTAATATAACGGCCCCGAGGATTGGTACGGGTAAACATAAAATTACCCTTTATGCAGATGATGTTCTTTTATTCCTCAGTAATCCTCTGATGTCCGTACCTCGTCTAATCCAAGTTATTAATACATTTAGTGCATTCTCAGGCTATAAAATTAATTTTTTAAAATCGGAGGCTATGCCAATGGTTGGCCTGGCTATGACACCCCACTTAGTGGACGGATCCCTTTTTCCCTTTCGTTGGTCCCTGGAGGGTTTCTTATATTTAGGTATTTTTATTACTCCAGTATTTGGTCAGTTGTATAAGGCTAATTTTGTGCAATTACTGGAAAAGATAAGGCAGGACCTCAAGCGATGGGGAGATCTTCCAATTTCCTGGTTGGGTAGAATAGCACTAATTAAAATGAATGTTCTGCCCCGTCTCCTATATCCTATGAGAATGCTCCCAGTGATGCTGCCGAGGATGGCTCAACATAAATTATATGGCTGGCTGTGTTCCTTTATTTGGAATCATAGACGGCCCCTCATTAAGCTGAAGAAGCTACTGCTTCCACAGGCAAGGGGAGGACTTGACTTCCCAGACTTTAGGAAATATCAGTTAAGTTCCCTATTAAGTTACGTAGCTGATTGGGTCTTGTCTGATCCACAATCAATCTGGCTGGACATCGAGGCCTCTCAAGTAAAATACCCACTTATTAACCTCTTATTTTCAGACAAGAGGAAAATCATTACAGATCACGGCACGGTG
Source organism: Hemiscyllium ocellatum (assembly GCF_020745735.1). NCBI lineage: Eukaryota > Metazoa > Chordata > Chondrichthyes > Orectolobiformes > Hemiscylliidae > Hemiscyllium > Hemiscyllium ocellatum. The sequence goes on along the minus strand of NC_083405.1, from coordinate 11,457,983 downwards.
GCACAGTGGTTAGCACTGCTGCCTCACAGCGCCTGAGACCCGGGTTCAATTCCCGACTCAGGCGACTGACTGTGTGGAGTTTGCACGTTCTCCCTGTGTCTGTGTGGGTTTCCTCCGGGTGCTCCGGTTTCCTCCCACAGTCCAAAGATGTGAGTGTCAGGTGAATTGGCCATGCTAAATTGCCAGTAGTGTTAGGTAAAGAGTAAATGTAGGGGTATGGGTGGGTTGCGCTTCGGCAGGTCGGTGTGGACTTGTAAGTAATCTAATCTAATCTAATAATCTAATCACTGTAAAAACCCCATAATACTAAACACAATTAAGACTTGGAATATAATGCGGCAAAATGAGGGTAATTTACATAAAACATCCCACTATGCACCGATAGTAGGAGCATGGGGATTCCAACCGGGGTTTACAGATGCCACTTTTAAACTCTGGAGATCCAGGGGTATCTCATGTTTACGGGACCTATTTAAAGATGGGATCCTGATGTCTTTTGAACAGCTGCGTCAGAAATTCGGATTACCTGATGGAGACCTCTTTCGATAGTTCCAAATTCGAGATTATATACAGAACAAGACTACGTTATTAGATAGTCTTTATAAATCAGATAGAGAATGTAATGTCCTACGACCAGTGGGGGTATCCTCCGTTAGCACTATTTATCATTTACTACATGATGAAGTATCGGGAGATATGGACAATTTGCTTAAAACATGGGATCAGGATTTGGGACTAGAAATATCTATAGAAATGTGGAATGATATTTGGGAAAATGCTAGAAGAATTACTATCTGTAACAGAACCCAGGCTATCCAGCTGAAGATACTTCATAGGGCCCATATAGTACCGGCTTGATTGGCAAAATTTAAGGCAGGAGCATCTCCAATGCGTCCCAAATGCAAAATAGAGGTGGGCACCCTTGTACATTGCCTATGGACTTGTCATAAGATCCGTAGATATTGGACTAAAGTAGCAAGTACCCTGTCAGAAATTTTAGGAATGGAAATTAGAGTGGACCCCATATCTCTCCTTTTGGGCTTTTCGAACTTTCCTTCCTTGGATATGCACGGGAAGAGACTATTTTCTATTCTCTTTTTCTGTGCAAGGAAAAATATTTTGGTGAACTGGGTGGCTGAGGGTCCCCCTGGACTTTCAAATTGGCACAGATTAATTATGGAATGTATTCTCCTTGACTTCCTTACAAATATGGTGCACCGAAAAACTGAATTATTTTATAAAATATGGGAGCCCTTCTTGAATTACATAAATGCAGATATTTCGGCTATCCTAACAAGGGCTTTTATTTAATGGAGATTACAAACCTGGCTGCTCCGGGGCCCCTTAGGAGAGGAATCCCGCACGAATACGGTTTTATTACATTTGATGTTAATACATTCCGAACATGTAAGAGACTTAAGTATACACTCTGATTAGTTATAGGTTAGATTAGTAGAAAGTTGAGTTTTGTTTTTTATTCTATTTCGGTTATATTTTCCTTTGTTAAATTTTGATTATTGTATATTTGATTTAATTGTATATCAATGTTTGTATTCGAGAGTTTTGTTTATTTTTGTAAACTTGTAAAAATGTTAAATTTCCAATAAAAATATCTTTAAAAAAGTGTCTGTAACATTCATGTAACTGCACTGCCTGACAGTGCATATTGACACAGTATAACAAGAGTTCATTCAGCACCTCACGCTGTTTTCACAGGAATATGATGAAGCCATTCAGCCCATTGACACTATTGGAGAAGAACAAGGACAGCCCATTCAGTGCATCCAGCCTATTACTCAGGAAGAGAGGAATTCTAATGTGCTGGAACACACCAGAGTGCCTGAAAAATATTTGAAGGCGGTAGCCTAGACTTTAATGTTTTTATATTTTAAATGAAATGTAAAATGTCTGTCCGAGATGCAATGTGACTGGTCAAACTACTTGGTGTGAAGCAAAACACCATCTGTTAAAACACGGAAGATAAAATCAAACCAAAGAAAGGGGAATTTAGAACAACTTATTTCTATTGGACAAATTAACAGAATAATAGATCTAGGAACTGTTATTAATGAATTGTTCCAATATAGGAAAATCACATAATAACAGCCCCTGGCAAAAAGCAATATTCAGACACAGATTTTCACACAGATTTCTCCAATCCAGGAATTAAAAACAGCATCAAGAGAAAATTCAGAGAGAGTAGCAGCCAGGAGACATCCACTGAAGCTTCCAACTCTGTGGAGACCCCAATAGTTTCTGATGTTACTGAGAAACCAAAACTCCCAATCTGTGAGAGCTGGCCACACCCATTCAGTCTGCATTAGCATAAACGTAAGGCCTCCCTCGCTGTTTACTCAAGTGGCCTTAACTAGCCAGCTTGGTAATGATCATTTAATCTCTCTCTTAAAATAAACCAGTACAAAATAATCTCTTAAAGCGACAGCATCATCACACTTGTCAGTACATCGACCTGTGAAACAGGAAGCATGGGTAACCCAATCAGGCCCATGGCCTTGTCCAATCGGATGAGGAAGAAGCCATTCAGTTTGTTGAGTCACTGACACAGCAATAGGATGAGGCCATTCAGCCCCTTGATTCAATTACACAGGAACAAGAGGAAGCCATTCAGCCCCTTAAGCCACTTATACAGGAACAGGAGGAGGCCATTCCCCGCAACACATTTACACAGGGATAGATGAGATAATTGATGCTGATTCCTGATGAACATCTTGCGCCCGAAACATCAATTCTCCTGCTTCTCGGATGCTGCCTGACCTGCTGTGCTTTTCCAGCAATCAACTCACTACTCTGATCTCCAGTATCAGCAGTCCTCATTGTCTTCTAATTGATGCTCTAACATGATGAACAAGTAGAGCAGAGGCTGCACAGACAGACTGCTCCAAGTTGTCCCTCCTGGCTCCGTTGCTTATGATACACACGTGGGACTTTAACATGGATTTCTTGCGGTGAGCAAGGAAGCCATATGTCTTGTGTGAAGTCTCAAGAAGGTATCTTCCATCTCTGAGAAGCCAGCCTGGTGTTCTCTATGTAGGGCGGAAGCTGGTGGGAATGGCTACCTGTTTCAGATGGAAGGTATTGTGGCTGCTGTTGGGGATTGTGAACAACATGGCATTCAGTACGGGTTCACACGCCGACTGCACAATAACGTGGGGAGAGTTAATTTAGGCATATAAACTATTAGGAAAGTCACGTTAGACTGATGAATGGACTCTCTAAGTTCAAATAGTGCTGATCTTGTTCATGTTGATCTTGTCTAGTGCACGTCCTGTTCAGTGTAACCTGTAATGCCTTACTCTGTCCAAGTCTATTTCCACCCTATGATCTGTCTGGCCATGCTTACTATGATCTGCCTTCACTGCTCATAAATAAAGTGTTTCCCTGTACTTAGGTACACGTGGCAATAAATCAAACCAATCAACCCTGGGTAAAGTATGGAATTTCTCACCCTATCAATGTCTCTTTTGCAAATAAGTGATCGCTGCCACTCCTGGTGTTTCAGTGTCACAATTGCTTCATCACTCACAGCTCTACAGATTAAACACTCAGCTTCCTCACTCTATCCTCATGTTACCATCATCTGTGTCTATGGTAAGGAGATCATTCCTTACAAAGCTGATCAAATCTGTACAGAGTGTCCCGGAATGCACTCTCAGCAAGGCTGTACAACAGCAGGAAGATGGCTTTACTTATTTACTCGAATTATCTTACAATGAAGGACAGCATGCCATTGACTGCACCCATTACTTACACAGGGTTTGATTCGGAGCAGTTAGCATAGACTTGTGTGTGGGAGATCATGCTTCCCAAATTTGTTGGATTTCTTTGATGAAGTGACCAGGAAGGTTGATGAGGGCTGAGCGGTAACCATAGTCTCTATGGATTTCAGTCCCACACGGCAGGCTGCTCTGGAAGGTTACATCATGTGGAATGCTGGGGTATCTGGCCAATTGGATACACAGTTGGCTTGAGGTAGGAAGCAGAGGGTTTAGTGGAAGGATGCTTGTCAGACCGGAGGGTGGGTCCATTGCTGTTTGTTATCTATGATTTGGTTGAGAATGTACAAGGTATGATTAGTTAGTTTGCAGATGACACTAAAGTAATTGGAAGCATGATCAGTGAGGAAGTTTATCAGAAATTGCAGTAGGACCTTAATCAGGTGGGGAAGTGGACCGAGAAATGGCAAATGGAATTTAATATAGAAGTGTGGGATCTTGCAGTTTGGAAACTCAATTCAAGGTAGGAATTTCATGGTGAATGGGAGGGCCTTAAGGTTTGCAGTGGGCAGAGAGACCTTGGCGTTCAGGTGCATGGTTCTCTGAGAGTGGAGTCACAGGTAAACAGGGCAGTGAAGAAGGCATTTGGCGCATTGGCCTTCATCAGGCAGGATATTGAGTATAGAATTTGGGAAGTTATGCTGCAGTTACACAGGACTTTGGTAAGGCCGCACTTGGAGTATTGCATTCAGTTTTGTCACCTTGTTATGTGGTTGATGTTATAAAATTAGAAAGAGTGCAGAAGAAATTCACAAAGACGTTGCCAGGACCCAATTATCTGAGTTATAGGGAGAGTTGGGACAAGCTAGGACATTTTCTTTAGCGTGTAGGAGACTGAGGGAGTCCTTATGGAGCTGTATAAGATCACGAGAGGTATGGATAGGGTTAATGGTCTCAGTCTCTTTCCAAGGTATAGAGAATCGAGGATGAGAGAGGATCCGTTTAAGATTAGAGGGGAAGGAAAAAGGGAACCTGAGTGGCCACTTCTTTACACAGAGGCTGGTACGTGGATGAGCTGCCAGCAGATGTAATTGAGGGGGGGGGTACATTAACAACATTTCAAAAGCATTTGGATTAATATGTGGATAGGAAAGGACTGGGCCAACTGAAGGGAAATGGGGTTAGCGTGAATGGAAATTTACAAGGTGGAGTCGAAGCCCTCTGTTAATTAAAATCAAACACCCAGAAAAGCTCGCCTCACATCGTAATCTGTTAAAATATGAGTGACACAGATCTCCTACATTCCACTATTTACACAAAAAGTTACAAGTTAGTTTCTTAACTTTAATAGTGAACACTAAACAACAACTATTCACAAATACAAGCCCCTCTTTTCTTAGCTACTTACTATCTGACTCCAACTCTGTAAAAATATGCTGTTCCAACAACTCACATATTAAACATTACAATATAAAGACCATACTGAATCCATCTTCCCCGCTGTGTTCACTCTTCCAGCTGCTGATCTCCCTGGGTCATGTTTTTTTTTTTTAACTGCAAATAGTTTTTACATGGGCATGTATCTTTGATAGAAAGTGTTTGAGATGGCCAGTTAGCACTCCTGCTCTACAGCAGTTACTCTGCTGTTGGGTCGCAGTGGCTCTCCCTCTCGTTTCAAAATGCTGAGTTTATATAATTTTTGTGAAATCTCTTCCTCCAGTGAATTGTTTAATTGTCCCCAGCTTTTCTCGACAAGGTGTGAAAGGACTGCAGAACTTAGATCTGATCCTTTGCTTGTGGGATCACTTAGCTCTGTTTATCACTTACTGCTTATGCTGTTTGGCGCACAAGTTGTCCTGTGTGGTGGCTTCACCAGGCTGACACATCATTTCCAGATGTGCCCAGTGCTGCTCCTGCCATCCTGCACATCCATTGAATCAACGTTGATCCTCTGGATTGATGGTAATTGTTGTTAGGGGGATACGCCAGGCCTTGAGGTTGTGTGGCTGTACAATTCTGCTCCTATAGATGACCCACAACACCTTATGGACACCCAGACTTGAGCTGATAGATCTGTTTGAAGTCTGTCCTATTTAGCACCGTGATAGCACCACCCGAAATGGTGAATGTTATTCTCAATGTGAAAGTGTGACTTTGTCTCCACAATGACTATGCGGTGGTCACTCTTACCGATACTGTCATGGGCAGATACTTCTGCACCTGGCAGATTAGTAAGGATGTGGTCAGTATGTATTTTCCTCTTGATGGTTCCTTCACCACTTGCCAATCTAGCAGTTATATCCTTTAGTACCAGGCCAGCTCGATCAGTAATGATGTAGATGAGATACTCTTGGAGGTGGACATTGAAATCCCCCATCCAGAGTACATCTTGCGTCCGTGCGACCTTGAGTGCTTCCTCCAAGTGTTGTTCAACATGGAGGAGTACTGACTCATCAGTTGAGAGAGGTCAGTACATGGTAATCAGCAGGAGGTTTCCTTTCCCATGTATAAACTAATCCCATGAGACTTCATGGAATACGGAGTCATTGTTGAGGACTCCAAGAGGAATTCCATTCCAACTGTATCCCAATGTGCCGCCACTTCTGCTGTATCCGTCCTGCTGATGAGACAGGAGATTTCCGGGGAAGGTGATGGGAAGTATGGGACATAGTCTGAAATGGATCATCCACTTAGTATTTCTGACTGAGGGTTGTTACGAATGAATCAGTCTTATCTTATACACTGAAGTGCTGGGCTCTTACATCATGGAGGAAGGAGTTATTTGTGGAATCTCTTCCTCCAGTGAATTGTGTAATTGACCCCAACTTTTCTTGACTAGATGTGGAAGGACTTTTATCTTACAGAATCATACCTTACAGACAATGTCAGGCTGATGCTTGACGAGTCTGTTTAATTAAATTCATTGTTTCCTGCCAGCTGTCCCATTCTAGAAACATGCCCATACATTAGCCCCAATCCACTCAGATTTGATTTTGTAAACTGGGCTTGGAGCTGTACCAAAATGTTTCTAAAAATCAAAATGTTTAACATATATTGCTTCTCTTTCATTTGTCTCCCATTCTGTTTCTCAAACATAATTCCCATTTCCTAAATCTATGTTAGTGTTTTTCCTATGACCATTACATTAAACCCCAATAATTTCTCCTAAACAATTTCCTTACTATGTTCTATGTTCCATGTACTGTATCATTTTCCCACACCAGACTAGGTTTTCCTAGTATTGTTCGAAAGTTCTGTGAAGACAGAACTGAAGTAGTGGCTTCATAGTTCTGCCATTTCTCTGTTCCCCATTCTCCATTCTCTGGTATTAATACTGTAAGGAAACTGTACATGTTACTCATATTTTTCACATTGACATGATTTATCAAGTTAATACAGTTCACTCTTATAACCCTTGTAAATGTACTCTTCATAAACTCATCAATTCCAGCCTTAAATTGCACAATAATTGACCTTCCACACCATACACACACAGGATCTTAGACTCTGTGCCAACAGAAGTACAGCACCATCTACATTAGCCCCACTTCCCTACAGTAGGCCCATAGCCTGGAATGTTATGACACTTCCAAGTGCTCGTCCAAGTACGTTTTAATGATTGTGAGGTTACCTGTGATAATTTCCCTCTCAGGAAGTAATCCCAGAACACAACATCCTCGAGCTGAAAAAAACGTTTAAATCGTCTCTGAAACTCAAACGTTTAACTTTAAAAGTGGGCTCCTTTGTTCTCGACCCACTGACTAAAAGGAACAGCTGCTGTCTATCCTCCGTGTCGCTCATAATCTTATCATTCTGGATCACGGACCCCTCAGCTTTCTCTGCTCCAAAGTAAACAACCCGATCTTATCCAGCCTCTCTCCATAGCTGATATGCTCCATCCCTCGGAACGCCACGGTGAATCACTTCTGCACCCTCTCCGGTACAATTATATCCTTCCTGGAATGTGGTTCCCAGAGCTACATACAGTATTCCACTTTGGCCGAACCAAAGCCCTGTATTACTCTTATAATCTACGCCCTGATTAGGAAACACAACACCCAAGGTCCAATTCTTAACTAGTCCATTAACCTGTCCAGCAACATTCAGGGATGTGTGGAGAAGCACACTCTGAGGTTCCCAATGTGCTGCCATTCATTGAGTCCTCCCCTGCCTAGTTCCTTCTCCCAAAGAGCATCACCTCATATTTATCAGGGTTACATTCAATCTGCCAATGATCTGCCCATCTGACCATTCCATCTGCATCTTCCTGTAACTTAAGGCCTTCCTCCTCACAGCTAAGCACTCAGCCATTCGTTATGTCAAACATACACTTACTTATCACACCTTCCCCACTCTCCACCTAGCCCCCTCCACATTCTCACACACACACACCACACACACACACACACACACACACACACACACACACACACACACACACACACACACAAACATATATATAAATATTTATGAATTACACAAACAATCAGGGATACACCTCTGATCCCTGTGGTACACCAGGGGACACTGGTCTCCAGTCACACAAACAACCTTCTCCCACCACCCTCTGTCTCCTGCTACTAAGATAGTTTTGGTTGTAACTTGTCAAGTTTTGCTTCATAGTGTGAGATTTTACTTTATTTTTCAGTGTCCCAGGTGGAAATTTGTCAAAAGGCTTCCTAAAAAAACAAAACAATCGACCTCCTCAAACTAATTCAATCAAACCCATTAGATGTGACTTACTTCTGATAAAGTCATGATGATTATCCCTGATCAAACCTTGCGACTCTGATTGGAGTTCGATTTTCTCCTTCCCTATTTTCTCCAGTAGTTTCCTTAACAGTGATCTAATACTTGCTTGTCTATAGTTCCCTGGTCTATCTCTCCCACCCTTATTGTGAAGTGGAATCGTATTAGAAGTTCTCCATTCTTTGGCACCTCCCCTATGGTCACATTCTAATTAAAATATTCTTTCCGCAATGCAATCAACGTGTGTATTGCTGCTTCCTCTGAAATACATGTATGAAGTACATCTAGTCTGTCAGATTTATAAATACTCAATCCAGCTTTCTTTTCAAAGATGACCCAAGCACTGATAAGAATGATCTCAGATTTTACTTACCCAAGTCCCATGGTCACTTGGTATTTCTGGAAGAATTTCTGGACATTCTTCCATGAAGATAGACACAAAGAAACTGTTTCCTTTCCCTGCAATTTCTCAGTTCTCTGCAATAAATTATCGTGAACACACACCAACTGCACCACATTTGATCTATTTTAAATATTTTTCATACATTGATAGATGGTTTTTAGCAGTCTTTATGTTTTTCTTTCGTTTGCACCCTTTTTCTCTTTTTGATTTTCTTCTCAGTTTCTTGGTCATCCTTTGCATTTCTCTGAGTCCACTGGCTTACTGCAACACTTGGCATTTTTCTAAGCCGCCCCCGTTCATCTAATAGGTAGATGAAAGTGGGGTTGAAAGTGATAGTCGGAGAGGAGGGTGGACCAGATTGATAGGATGGAAGGTGGACACATCAGAACATTCAAAAGGGCGGTGCTGACGTGGAAGGTTGGAGTGGGATAAGGTGGGATTAGGGGAAATGGGGAAATCTACTATGATCCCCTGTGGTTGGATGGTCCCAAGGCAGAAGAGGAGGCTTTCTTCCTCCAGGTTTCTGGTGGCTCGGATTAGGCGATGGAGCAGGTCTAGGACCCTCATGTCTTTGGCAGATTGGGAAGGGGAGTTAAAGTGCTCAGCTACAAGGCGATGGAGTTGTTCAATGTGGATGTCCCAGAGATGTTCCCTGAAATGATCTACAAGTTGACCTCCTGCCTCGCCAATGTAGAGAAGACCACATTGGGTTAAATGGATGCAGTAGATGAGGCGTTTTGTCTCCCTTTATCTCCTTTCACTTTCAACCCCACCTTCATCTACCTATCGCAGTCCCAGCTACCTCTCCCCTGCCGCACCCTCTTCTCATTTATCTCTCAGCCCCCTTGGCCCATAAGCTTCATTCCTGATGAAAGGCTTATGCCTAAAACATCGATTTATCTGCTCTTAGTATGCTGCCGGACTGTGCTTTTTCACTCTTCGACTCTGATCTCCAGAATCTGTAGTCCCCACTTTCTCCTCACACCTTCATGGCTTGCATGACCGGGATTTATAACGGTTACTTCAAATACAACAAAAACTGTCGTGTACTCTAACAACATAAAAGAAAACCAATACATTGTGGTCACTCTTACCCAAAAATTTCAATGAACTCTTCTGATCACTCAACACCAATTCCCAAATAACCTAATCTCGAGCTCAGTGCTCAACATAATGTTCATGTAAACCATCTCACACGTAGTCATGAAATCCATTTTTCCCAGCATTAGCATTCAGTTGGGTTAACACAGTTTAGATATAACGTAAACATATATCATTACTGCAGTACCCACAAATGTGCATATCTCATTTCCTGTTTTATAACATGTCCAGCATTTGTATTGCAGCTTTCACTTTGATATATAACTCCCGTCAATGTTTCCTCCTCCTTGCTGTTTTTCCGCTCCACCTTACTAGATTCAGAGGAATCTGAGCAACGTGGACTCTGGGGAGATTAATGGCAGAGATCATCTCGCCACATGATCTATGATCTTCTCAAACTTTCATTTCTCCAGATCTCCCGTTATGCTGGTGGAGTAGAGAAGGACAATGATCTTCCAACAGAGAGCTGAGACATCTCTAACCTGGGTGGGAACCTTACAGCAGGCTGGTAAAGTGTTGCTGCTGCTGTACAGGGTCTTAGTGAGATCTGGAGTAGTGTGTACAGATTTCATCTCTTCAACAAAGAAAGGATGTTGTTATATTGGAAGCAGCTCAGAGATGGTTCCCTCAACTGATTTCTGCAATGAAGGTGCTAGATTATAACGAAAGGATGATCAGGTTGGTACAGTAGTCATTGGAGTTTACAAAAATTAAAGAAGATCTTATTTTAACACAGATGACAGAAGGAGTCAACGAGTGAAGTGAATTACCCAGATAATGGAGGAATCCATTCCGTTCTCCAGCCTGTTACACAGGAACAACAGGATGATATTCAGGCCTTCGACCCTGTTACACCAAAACAGGACAAGGCCATTCAGCCCCTGGAGCCTGATATACATTTACAAAAGGAGGCCAATCAGCCCCTCGAGCCTATAACAGTTGGCCATGATGCACCAGTATCCTGTTAAACAGCAACAGGAGCAGTCCATTCAGCCTCCTCAAGTCTCTAACATTGGAACTGGAAGCGGTCACACAGTGACTGGAGATTGTTACACTGGGATAACAGGAGGCCATTCAGACCCACCGAGCCTATTGCAAGGGAATTGGATAAGGATAAAAACTATCTGAGACTTCTTTCATGAGAAAGAAAGAGGTAATTTAGACACGTGTCTTTTATATGGGAACAAGAGAAAACCAATCAATCCCTCGGTTCGATCTCCGGAATACATGAGGAGACTGTTCAGTATTTCCACCTGTTATGTGAAGAGCCATCAGCCCCTCAAAATGTTACACAGCAACGGGAAGATTCCATAATCTCCCAATCCTCTAAAGCATCAACAGGAGGAGTTCAGTCTGGCCTTGGAGACGACAACATGGGAACACCAGAACGCCATCTGCCCATCGATTTTGATGATGAGTCCATTTAGTGACACATGGCTCTTACACAGCAATTGGAGCACATCTCTTAAAGTCTTGTGCCCATTAAACAGGAATTCAAAGAAAATGTAAAGGTTTTCGAAAGGGAAGAACTTATAATAATGGTATACATTAGGTACTAAGGTGTAACAATAAACTATTGTAATTTAAGGCAAATTCTTCGAGTCCATTGTTCAGGACATTTGCAAAGTTAAACAACAATTCCTCAGAGTCAACATGGTTTTACGAAGGCTAAACCGTGTCTGAATTGTTTGCTTGAGCTATTTGAAGATGTCACAAACAAGGTGGTTAGTGGGAATCTTGGAGATGGAACATATCCGGTCTTCCTGAAGGCATCGGATATGTCGCTTCTCCAAAGAGTAAGTGGTAAGATCAGACAACATGGGTTTAGAGTAATTTATTAGCTTGGTTGAAGGATGGGATAACAAATAAAATGGAGTCAGATAGAATAAATGTGTCATTTTCTTTTGGCAAATGCAATTTGTGGGGTGCCATTGATTTCAGGACTCATGCCTCAACCATTTGCGATCGATGGTATTACGGTACTCGGTTGATGGGATAGAAAATACAATGCGACATTTTCAGATAACATTAGCATTGGTGAGAAATCACTTCGGAATGATGATGCAAGAGATTTGAAAATTATATGGGTAGGTTGGATGAATGGGCCAACATTTGGCAAGGAAAATTAAAGTGAATAAATTATGAGTTATTCAAGTTGGCCACTATAATAGAAAGACAAATTATCATCTAAATGGTGAGAAATTTCAAAGTGCATAGGTGCAGAGGGATCTGGGTGTCTGCTTGCATATCACAGAAAACCTGCGTACAGGTACTGCAAGTTATGGGAAATGCAAGCATAATTTCAGTGTTTATTCATTAACGGATAGAGTAGAAAGGTCGGGAGTGTTGGTGTAGCTATGCAAGGCATTAGTGAGGCTGCAATTGGAGTACAGTTTGGGTGTCCTGCAGAATGGGGTATTTCCATTGGAGGCAGTTCAGAAGAGCTTCATTAGACTGATTCCATATTTGAAGTGTTTGTCTTATGAAGAAAAGTTGAGCAGTTTAGGCCTATACTCTCCAGTTTATAAGAATGAAAGGAGATCTCATTGAGGTTTGTAAAATGCTAAAAGTAATTGAATGTGTAGATATGGAGTGGATTTTTTTTTTCATGTGGCGCAATCTACAACAAGAGACTAGAGTTTTAGGATGGAGAAATGGCAGAAAATTGGAACAGAGGCCGCGTTGACATCAGCCTCATCGAGGGGTTGGATTCCTCACAGATGCTCCTTGTTCTTTTTCAACCCTTCGACTGTGTTGCCCAGGAATGGGGAAGGACTGGGTATCATACAGGAAGCAGGCCCTCAGTATATACTCGTTAGAGAGAACGTAACCAGTAGGGTCACAGAGTAACCAGCACTTCGTTCTCAACTATTTACAGTCTATATTAATGATCAGGAGGATGGAACAGATATACAGATGCTGAGTTTGGCGATGTCGCTGTGATAAGCAAGAGATTAAATTACCAAGAGAAGGTGGGGAGTCTGCAAATAGATTCAGAGAAGTAAATGCAATAGATAGTAGTTTGGCAGGTGGAATTTAACATCATATAACCTGTAATTTCATTTACAGGAATAACGGAAAGCAATATGTTACTGAAATGGAGAGGGATTTTAGGACTTATTGATACTGTGTACTGGAGGGTTCACTCAGACCCGTTCAGACTTGGGAGGTTTTGCTCCATCCCTGATCGTCTGCTCCCAGACGCTCCAAGTGACCCCATTGCTCTCCGTTCACATGGAATACTTTAATGTGGTTGATTAGTGGTGGGGATGGTGTTTTGAAACGTGCATCAAGGGGACGGCCTTTATCCAAGATATATTCATTTCTTTCTACGTAGAGACCCGATGGCGATGGGAATGGCTGACTGCCTCTGAATGAAGAGGCCGTGACTGCTGCCAGGACAATGGGTATTCACCAACATGATGTACTGTGCATGGACAAACTGTAACATTAATAGAGAGAGAGAGCTCCTTCAGTTCCTCTACCTCTCCCCATTGACATGGGTACTCTGCAGATGCCATGTACACCATTGGGAATCCCACTATACCACTGGATACACCCAGCAGCTCCCTGCTGTGGGAAGAACAATGTATTTACCTCATCCACCATATATATCCTCCATCACCGAATGGTGACATTGATGTTGAGATATTGGGAAATGACGGATATGCCACCTAGTTCTGCCTGGAAAGTTATGGATCATGGAAGCTGAATGAAACTGTAACCCTAACAGCCACTGGCAGCACCACCCTCCCCCTGGTGTGATGCGGCAGGACGTGTTGAAGGAGATGACACCGCTTTGTGCTCAGCTCCTCGTTCAGTCAGGGTCCCCTCACGATTTGCTCCTGGGTTAAGTGTAGCTTGGGAAGTTGTTCCTGGAATACTTGGTGTGGATACAGCAGATCCTTTTCCCCACGCACACTCACTCCGTGGTTTCAGAGCATCCCCTCTCTGCAGCCTCTGCTTCATGTGTTGTTCATGTTGCAGGCTCAGATGCTGTAAATACAGTCCCCATTCTCCATCCAGAGTTGGTCACCAAATCCTCAGGTCTCCCTGAATGTCTGAGGCAGCTTACAGAATAACTTCCAGCAAACCATCCCCAGCCACTCCACTAAGTTTTTAATAACAGGAGTCAGTCAGAAACCCCTTGGCTACAAGTGTTGTGGACCAGACCAGATCTCCACAAAATATTTTAAGACGGCCGCTTAGACCCAAACCTTTCCTTATATTGAATATAGATGTGAAGCTTACTTTCTAGATATATTGTGACTGGTCAACCTACTCGATATCCAGCAAAATATAATCTACTCAAAAACTTTAGTTAAAATACAATCAAAGAAAAGAAAAAAATTGGGATGGCTTATATGTTGGAACACTTACACAAATAATAGATACCATACCATCTTGGTTTACACTGCTTGGCACAAAGATATATTCAAATGTATTCAGATCCTTACAGCAATTTTCCAATCCAGGAGGAAACAACATCAACACAGATCTCAGAGAGAAAAGCAGCTGGGGATTATGTATTGAAACTTCCAACCCTTCTGGGATCCCCAGCAGCTTCTGAATGCTGCAGCTAAAAACAAAACGAGAAAACCAGGTGTGGGAGAGCTGGCCACTGCCCTTCCATTGTAACCACCGTTTTAATGAAACCTAAAGGCTTTCTCAGTTAGTTACTTAAACTGCTTTCAGACAGCAGTTCCGCACCTCTGCCTTTAAAACCTCTCTTCAAAAAAATAACCAAAGAGAAAATCACCTTTTTCTAGTGATAGTATACTCACAACTCCACCATCAATAAAATGATCCATCAATATAAAAAAATGGATTCATTTTAGACCTCCTAACCTTCCTCTATTAGCAGACTGAAATGCATATATATTACGTTGACTCTGAGTATACAAATGTTCACAACTCCATTCGATTTCAGTCATTTTACTCCTGCCACAGAATGCCTTTGTCTTTCTTCATTCAAGTCTCACAAAGAGTCAAAACTTAGGTTTTCTAGCCCTGTCAACTGTATAATTTCACATCGAATGGCAGCAATAATAAGCTCAATCGAAACAGAATGGTATTTTTCTCCCCAAACCTCTCCAAATACATTAAGGGGTCACGATCAGTGATTTAAAAAATTGTCCCAGATATGTTATTCACAATTTAAAAGCTGAAATGTTGTAACGCCAATGTCAAGCTCAAGACCTCCTTCCCCATTGTGGAATAAATCTGTTGATATTTCCACTGGACACTCCAATCACACGTTGCATAATGGAGCACTTCTCATCTCTCCAATAGTCCCTCTGAATGACATAGCTCCGCATGCCTCAGCATTAAAGAATTGCATGCTTTTATGCCTCTCAATGCTGTAACCTCTTTACCGGCTTCTCCTGGTCTATGCCAATAAACCTTACTCTCACAGGGATATGTTTTAAGAAGATCTTGCACATTCTCCTCAATCCCTCACGGAAACCAAACTTTGATTTCTGAACTAAATCATCAGCTGCCATTTCAGCTTCTAACCTTGGCATTGTTACTCTCTGCTCTTCCACACAAATTCTCACGACTGCCAGAAGTGAATTGTTGAACTTCTCCAAAATAAGAATCTCTCTAAGAGTGTCATTGATTTGCTCAGTTTTTAATACCCTTACCCATCTTTCAAAATTACTTTTTTTGATTCTTTCAATGTCAATGTGCGTTTAACCAGGGACGCTATTTTAGATTCCTGAAACGCTGTCTGTTGGCTTCTGGCACGAGCTCACA
The DNA here is from genome assembly GCF_020745735.1 of Hemiscyllium ocellatum. Classification (NCBI taxonomy): domain Eukaryota; kingdom Metazoa; phylum Chordata; class Chondrichthyes; order Orectolobiformes; family Hemiscylliidae; genus Hemiscyllium; species Hemiscyllium ocellatum. The sequence continues at coordinate 11,442,239 of NC_083405.1, read as the reverse complement.
TGCACTTCCGATGGCTTTCTACATCTCCACATACTCCTCAGATACCTCCTCCGATAGGATGCAAATACCAGCAGCTTTGTTTGGATCAACGAAATCCACATGGTCACTGGGCACTGCATTTGTTTAGCCACTTCCTCAAATGAAATTAAAAAGGCTCCCCCATCATTCTCATCAAATTTAGATAATGTCTGGATGTATCTAAACATATCCCCATCAGACCTTTGGCTACTATAGGGTTGCTCATCCTCACTACCCTCCTCATCCAGCCTACAGTCTACCTTCATCACCGCCTTCCATGTCCACTTTCCTCTCTAATAGCTAAATTTTGAAGTTGAAACTCTCTGCTTTTCTTCTCTTTTTCTCTTTCTCTTCTTCATTTCCTTTTCTTTTATTTTTACTTTTCATCATAATTCAAACTGTTTCAATTCCTTTTCATGTTCACGGTGCCTCATTTGAAATTGAATTCGAGCCATTTCTAAAGAGTCTGATGACAGATCCTCCAAATGTAATTGCTGAGCTGTAGCTGTAGTTATCTCTCATTTTCTCACAGACAAACACAACCCCAACTCCAGCTTGTCTGTCAATTCCTACAGCTTTGCCTTCATTACCTTTTGTAAAACTTTACTTCTTCCATACGCAGAAAACTCTTAGTGACTGAAAGATTCTTTATACACAAAACACTGTTTAAACCAACTGAATTCCACATCTGGAACAAAAGACACTGACCATACACAACCTTTGAAACCAATAGCCTCCTGGTGCGTACTCTCCAGTGTCTGCATGAGTTTATTCTAGATGCTCTGGTTTCCTCCTTCAACCCAAAGATGAGCATGTCAGGTGAATTGGCCATGCTTAGTTGTTCATAGTTTTCAGGGATGTGTGGGTTAGGTGCCTTAGTCGGGGTAAATGTGTCATAATAGGGTAGAGGAATGGGCCTGGGTAGGTTACTCCTCGGAGGGTCGGGTGTAGACGTGTTGGGTCGAATAACTTGTTTGCACACTGTAGGGATTGTAATTCTAAACCCAATTACCGATTTAGAACCAGACAAGAGACCCCAGTTTGCTATAGACCAACCAAACTGTCTCAAACTATTTTAAGAATGTAGCTTGGATGCCAACTTTTCCTTAATAACAAGGTAGATGGGAATTGGATGTCCCAGATGTGATTCCACTTGTAAAACCACTCACCATTATGCAAAACACACTATATTTAAACACTCTCATGAAAATCCATACAAAATGAAGAGGAATTTAGAATAACTTAGCTATTGGAAACCTTAACTGAATGATGGACACAGACCCTGCTACAAATGAACTGTTCCAATATACTAACATCACCTAAACACACCCCTTGGCAAAAATGAGCATTCAGACATACATTCTTGCATACAGTTCTCCAGTCCAGGAGGAAACAGCATCAAGTGAGGTTTCAGAGAGATTAGCAGCTAGGGATAATTTATTAAAACTTCCAACCCTTCTGGGACCCAAGCACCTGGTAACTGTTACATCTGCAAGGAAAAAAAAACTATAAAGCCTGTTCTGTGCCAGCTGGCCATTGTTACTACTACTAATTATAAAAAAAACATAAAAGCCTCATACGTTTTTGAATTGAGCTGTTTTCAGTAGGCACTTTGGCCTTTAAGACCTCTTACTAAAAAAAGGAGAAAATAACCTTTTCTTTAAAAAAGTGACAGCATTGCTTCATTATTTAAATGACTGTTCCTTTATTCAAGGGGCTTCCTCATGTTACTGACCGCAAGATCACCTGAGCGGGACTGCCACGGGCACAGACCAAGTTACAAGGTTGTTTCTCATAACTTCTGAAACACGCCTGTCCATGGACCATCACATGGGACATACCGGGAAGTGAAAAACAGCCTGACACACACCATTTCATTGCTTCTAAGCTACACAATGCCAGCAATCGATACACTAGGGAACTAAAACCCAAGGCGGGGGAAAGATACAGAAGGACAGAGAGATTCACATTAAAGACAGAAACAGGCCGTTAATTAACTGGGAGGAGGCTGTGGAAATATGGGGAAAAAGACAGGGCAGTGGGACTAACTGGAGAAGTGAGATCTTCGAAAGCAAAATTACAAGAACGGGAACATTGAATAAAGGCATTGTCAGATCAGCAGAAATGGTTTGTTACATCAAATTCTGAATTCGCTTCACAGATCACCACAAACAACATAAACTGGGACAAGATGAAAGCCCAGCATGGAGGGCTATGCAGACCATGCTCCTGTGTTGCTCAGTAAACTGCACTATCTGCGCAGCATAGAGAGCATTGCAAACTTTACTATCATATGCTAACTATACTCGCATCAGATTACTGCCTACAATGAGAAGATTTGCTGCGTGTATGTGTTCTTCAGAAACTGAGGGACAGTGCGTGTATGTGTGCGCGATTGGCGTGGTTGAATGTGAAACTCATTGTTTGAGAAGGAACGCACATGAAAGAAATTATTTTAAATACAAACAACTGGCAGGCTTTTTGTTAATCAACAGAGAGAGAACGAGAGAGGTTTCATGGACAGATAAGATAAAGTGTTTGAGAATGTCAAAACGAAGACATTGCCAGACACAATAGCAATATACATTGGCGTGCACATGAATGACAGATGGATGGGAGTTTGGTGTGAGTTAGAATCAGATTTCCTTTGGCAGGTTTGAAACCGGGAGTGTCAGCAGCAGATTATTAACTTCATTAAGACGGTATTTCATAGCTCAAGGTTCAAACAGCAGATGGAATACACCAGTGAGATATATTCTGGGGTGGTGAGTTTTTCAAGTTAGAAATGGTCAGGGTATGGTGTCAGGAATCAGCTCATGGTCAAAGGGATCTCCCACAGTTGTGACTTGTCTGCTTCAGCTGCAGATATTAGCCAGGGATGGGATGGAAGTGGAGTTTGTAACCAGAACAGTGGAGAGTGACCTCCATGCAGTTGATATTTAAATACCAAAGGCAATGATACAATAAATTGTAGTTCTCCGCTGAAACTGAGTAGGTCAACATAGAGACCCATGAGTAATACTGCCAGCTCAGAGAGGGAGACAGTAATTGAACACATTCCTTGATGTAGTTAGTAGTGGCCTGTAGAGTGAATATCTAGATTGAGAGTTTCAACAGGAAAGTAATAGTGACAAGAAGTGTAGACTATATGAAGGAACAGTAATACAGTCATAACCGGTTTATAGAAAAACAAATCTGGACAGTGACACTTACCAGGAACACCAACGATAGCCAGGAAAGGATAATAAAAATATTCAATAATGAGAAGAGCGTAATAGATCCGTGATGATAATGACCACCAATAAAATACAGAAAGATACCAAACATAATCGGATAAACTCATGTCTTTTTTTGGAACGTGCCAGTCTAATGTTCCTAGATTCGGATACATTTTTGGAACATTTCAATCTAATGTTCTCAGATTCGGATCTCACCGCCCCCTCTCTCTAAATCTGCTGATCCCTGTCAGTGCTGTCGGTGATGCTCCCGCTCATGGCATAGGATAACACTTTGAACGGCGCCCATTTATCATTAAAAGATGGAAACCCTCCCCTGGGATAATTAGAATCCATGGAGATTGGCATTAATCATGGGATTACGAAACATTACAGGTGACCACCATTGCACTGTATATATATACACACACACACACATACACACACACACACACACACAGACACACATGTACATAGACACCCACACAGACACTCACACACACCCTTAGAGACACCCACACTCAGACAGGCATCCGATCAGAGATTTAGACCACTCTGCACTCATGCACACACATATACACTCTCTCTCACTTATACTCAAACCACCCCCCCACCCCGCCACGCACAGACACTCCCACACTCACACATGCACCTCTCACAGACTTAAGAAACTCTACATCACTCACACACATATACACTCCCTCTCACACTCACAACCCCCAAACCAGCCATACACACACACACACAAACAGACAAAGATGCACATGCACACATATATTTTGTGGGGTGAATTTGTACTTGCACAGTTACATTGTACTTTGCTCAAAAACTGCATGAATTCATGTAAACCTCTGAGCTCAACAACTGCATGAATTCATCTAAAACTCTATTATCTCACTTTTCAGATTAGAATCAATCTAAACATCATGGTATAGACATAGAACACAGGGGGCGAACATCTTCAACATATTGTCTCGCTATCACTCAATGTTACAGCGAACCTGAGAATGCAACTTTAAAAGAAAAAGGTTTTGTGATTTACACATGAAAGAAATGAAACTGTCATGGTATTCGAACAGATGAAAGACTCAAAAGACAATCAAGTTATTTTTCAATGTATACTTTCAGTTACATCACACTGTAATTTTTTGCTATGAATTCTGTGCCTTAGAAGTGTGTCCTCCACTATCACCTGATGAAGGAGCGGCGCTCCGAAAGCTAATGTGTTTCCAATTAAACCTATTGGACTATAACCTGGTGCTGTGTGATTTTTAACTTTGTACACCCCAGTCCAACACCGGCCTCTCCAATTCATGACTAAACAAAAAGACTCAGTTAACCAGTTCCACACATCACTTTTCATATCACTGTAAAACAGAAGATTTACTGGGTTTGGATGGAATGGATGAGGGTTGCTGAGGGATTGACCATAAATCCTTAAACCTTTTAAATCTTTTTTTAACTTGTATATGAGAGTATTAACAGGACACTGCAGGGGTCTATATATGTTCTGCTCTGTTTATGAAAGGAGGCAATTATAAAATAACAGATCGGCTGCATAAAAAAAACTCGGGTGGTACGTTTCTAGATACTTCAACACAAAGTGCCGTACTTATTGACCAGGGTGAGGCTTTCCTGGTTTTAAGTGCCCTGTTGTCAAATCCTTGCATAACCTTGAGACAGAGCAATGAGACTGCTGCTCAGTACCAGCCCGAAGCAATTCTGTCCCAATGGGCCTCTTACAGAGGGATAAAAGAAGGCCGTTCAGCTCATATTAGCCTGTTGCTACTTGAAAAGGTGGAAATCTAGAATATTGGCACATTTTGCCAACAGAATCATTCAAAACAAAGGGCTGTGTCGCTGCAGCTGTATGAGGTTGTTACTGAGAGGGCACCTGGAGTATATTGTGTTGTTTGTGTTTCTGTAACTGAGAAGGGATGGACCTCCATCAGATACAGTTTAATGGCTGCTCGTAATCCATGGGTTGCTGTGTCATTTAATGTCTTGGGTCTGTTACACCGGGACGTGAGGAGGCCATTCAGCCTTTCCAGTCTATTACAGAGGGCCACGAGGAGCCCATTCAGACTCTCGAGCCTGTTCCAGAGGGTCTGAGCATTTATTTAACTTTCAAGTCTGTTCCGCAAGAATATTAGTTTTAAATTAGTTTTGCAATAGGAAAGACCTAATGTAAATATTAAAGTTCTAACTTTGAACAAGGCCAATTTTGAAAGTGTTATGGAGACCTGTGAAAGGCTGACTGCAATAACCTATTTACAGGTAAAGGGATAGTTGGAAAATGCAAGGCCATTAAACTGGGTTTCAGAGAGTCCAGAGCCAACGTGTTCCCATTAGTGAGATGGGCAAGGCTGGTGGGTGCAGGGAGTGTTGGATGGCTAGATATATTGATGCTATGGTCAAGATAAGGAAGGAGGCATATGTCAGGTAAACACAACTGAGATAAAGTGCATCCCTAGAGGTGTATAAGGGCAGCAAGTGTATAGTCAATGAGGAAATTGGGCCTGAAAAATGTGGACATGAGATGGTTTTAGAAATAGGGTTAATGAGGCATTGAAGAAATTCTACAAATCCTTTTATGGCAAAAGATTAACTCGGGAGAGAGTATGGCCCCTTAAAGATCAGTAAGGCTACCTATGTATGGAACCACATATACATAGGTTGGAGGGATACGAAACAAGTATTTCTCCTCAGAGTTTAATGTGGAGGAGGTTACAAGAGCGAGAGAATGAAGAAATATATAGTGATACCTTGAAAAGTGTCTCTATTACAATGAAGTGTCAGACATTTTAAAACACGTAAAGGTGAACAAATCCCTGGAACCTGAGCAGTTGTATCCCAGATACTTTTGGGAAGCTAGGAAAGAGATTGATCAGCATTTTGCTGATATATTTGTAACATTGATTTTCACAGGTGAGGTGTCAAAAGATTGGAGGGCTGCTAACGTAGTGTCATTATTTAAGAAAGTAAGGAAAAAACAGGTAACTATAGATCGATGAGCCTGACGTTAATGGTGACTAAATTGTTGGAGGAGATTTTGAGGAAAAGGATCGATATGCATTTGGAAAGACAAGGACTGAAGAGGGCTTTGTACTTTGGAGATCATGTCTCACTGACTCGGTGGAATGTTTTGAGGAAGTGATGAAGATGATTGATAAAGACAGGACAGTGGATGTTGTCTTTATGGAATTCAGTAAGAAAACCAAAATGATCTACATGATAGACTGGTTAGCAAGGTCAGACTGCCTGGGATCCAGGGAGAGCTCACCATTTCGATCCAACATTTTCTGAATATTGGAGACAGGGCGTGACAGTGGACATTTGTTCATTAAACCTGGAGACCTGTGACCAGTGGTGTGCCACAAAGGACAACAGTGAGTTCACTGCCTCTTGTCACTTATATAAATCATTTTCATTTGAGTATATGATGTATGATCAGTAAGTTTGTAGATAATACCAAATTTGTTCGTGTAATCGACAGTGAAGAATGACCTGTCAGATTATAATGGGACCTTGTTGAGGTAAACCGAGGAGTGGCAGATGGAGTTTATTTTAGTTAAATGTGAGGTCTTGCATTTTGGCAAGACAAATCAGGGCAAGACATATAAGTAGGGTCCTGTCGAAATCTACCAATCAAGGAGAACTCTATTGAAATTATCGAATCCCTCCAGTGAGGAAACAGCCTATTCAACCCATCGAGGCCACACCGAACCTCTAAACAGAGTCCCACTGGACAAACCCCTACCCTAAACCTCTGATCCTGCATTTCCCATGGCTAATCCACCGCGCCTAAACATTCCTGGGTACTTTAGCATGGCCAATCTTCCATTATCTGTATATCTTTATACTATCAGCGGAAAACATAACATCCGGACGAAACTCATGCAGACACGGGGAGAATGTGCAAACACTACATAGGCTGTCATTCAAGGATGGAGTTAAACCTAGATCGCTATGCTCTGAGGTAGCAATGCTAGTCACTGAGCTACTGTGTCACCGCGTGGTGCAGGTTCTCCGTTCCTTGAAAGTGCCGTCACAGTTAGACAGTGTAGTGAAGAAGGCACTTGGTGATCTTCCCTTTATTGGTACGTGCTTTGAGTCTAAGCGTTTGCAAGACATGTTACATCTGTACAGGACATTGGATTGGCCACTTTTGTAATACTGCCTTTAATTCTGATCTCCCTGCTGTCGGAAAGATGTTGTCAAACTTTACAGGGTGCAGAAGAGATTTAAAAGAATATTGCAGGGGTTGGAGGGTTAGAGTTACAGGGAGAGTTTGAATAGGCTGGGACTATTTTCTAGTTGAGGCTGAGAGGGGACCTTAAAGAGGTTTATAAAATCATGAGGAGCATAGATAAAGTAAACAGTCAAGGTCTTTTACCCAGAATAGGCGAGTCGAAAATTAGAAAACAAAGGTTTAAGGTGAGAGGGGAAAGATTTAAAAAGGGACATGAGGGACAACATTTTCCCATAGAGACTGCTGTGTGTATGGATTGAACAGTCAAAAGAGGTGGTGGCGACAGATGCAGTTACACAATTTAGAAGGCATTTGGATGGATACATGCATGGGAAGGGTTTAGAGGGAGATGGGCCAAGTGCTGCCATGGGGGACGAGATTTATTTAGGATATTTGGTCGGTATGGACGATCAGACCGAAAGGTCTTTTTCCGTGCTGTACATCTCTGAGGCGCTATTGTCTCGTGTCTGAATTACACAGGAACAGGAGGAGGCAATTCAGCTTCTGAATTCTGTCAGTCAGCTTGTTTGCTCAATTACTGTGAGTAAAACACAAAAATACATCATTCAGATTTTGATGGTTTTTTTACAGAAACAGGAGCAAGACTTTTAGTCAAGAGAAGCTGTAAGGAATGTGAAGAGGCCATTCAATCCCTCAACTCCATTCCACAGGAGCAGCAGGTGAGCACAGAGGATTTGGAGCCTGTTACTCAGTAGCAGGAGGAGGACATCTACTTTCACAAACCTTGGATCAGGAGACAGTCACTCAGCTGCCCAAGGTTGGGACATAGGAACAGGAGGCAGTCATTCAACTGCCCAAGATTGGGACATAGGAACAGAAGGCAGTCATTCAGCTGCTTGAGACTGGGGCACAGGGAAATGAGGGAGTCACTCAGAGCTCGAAACTGGGGAACAGTGAACTCTGGAGAGTAGTGAGGCCCAAGGATCCTGTTACACAGGAACAAAAGGAGGTGACTCAGTCCCCACCAGTATGGGACACTGGCAGAGAAGGGGAGTTTTCTTGGAACAAACAGAAATATATGAATAAATTGCATTGGTGGTCCATTCAATCCTGCCCCACCATTCACAAAGACCACGTCTGATCTGATTATGGTTCCCTCATTCCATTTTACGGAAACTGTCCTCTCTGCAGCCTCTGCTCCATTTGTTGGTCATGTTGCAGGCCCAGATGCTGCAACAACACTCACCATGACTCATCCACAGGGATGGGACTAATAGGATGAGTCAGGATTTGAAGGGTCCAATCACAAGAATGAAAACACAAAATAAATGTATTGCCAGATGTTTACTTCTCTCACATTCGCAATCCAACTCACAAAACCACCCCATCTATTACATATTCAGGATGGACCACTAGTAGATCCGGCTAGTGTGCTGCTGAATGCAAACTAGCAATGTCCAGAGTGAAACTTTGTGCAGCCCACACCAATGCTTGATCTATAATCATGGGCCAAATGTTCAGTGTGGGGAGCTGTGCAGTCCGCACTGGTTCATTCATATATAAACCCAGGCTGTTGCATTGTTCAGTAACACTGTGTTAGATCACTGCCCAGTGTGGGGAAACTTGCAGCCAAGTTTGGAACTGACAGGATGTGCAGTTCCCATCCATTTACCGCTCCGTATCTCCACTGCAGCTTGATAAGGGATGCTACGACTGTGAAAATCACTACGAGGAAGAGATGTAAATGGAAACAATTTAAATACCAATAATTCTGATAAAGACACATATCACTCTAGTATATAATGATGAAATAACTGAGATAATATCGAATGAGGTTTTGTGAACTGGGCAAAGAAGTAAGAGTGAGATGGTGATGTTATAGTGGTTGCACTATAAGCCTCTAAATAATCAATGGGAATTAGAGGAACAAATATGCAGGGAGACTGGCGAGACTTGCCGGAGCAACACGATTGTTATAATAGGTGATTTTAATTTTTCTAACATAGACTGGGACTTCCAGAGGGTTAAGAACTTAGATAGAAAGTAATTTGTTAAGTGTGTTCAGGACAGATTCCACAAGCAATATATAGAGGGTCCTACTGGGGAAGGGACAAACTCGACCTACTGTTGGGAAATAGTGCAGGATAGGTGATAGAGTTAAAGTGGGGGAGAATTTTGCGAAAAGTGACTAGAGCCTTATTAAATTTAAAATAGTTATGGTAGGGACAATATTGGTCCACGGATTCAAGTTCTAAGCTGGGGAAAGGCGTATTTTGTTGAAATTAGACAGGGGATTGCAGGGGATGATTGGAGTAGTTTGTTTCCAGGTAAAAGAATCCCGGGCAACGGGGCGGGCTTCAAAAGTGAGATAGTTCGAATTCAAGGTCTACATGTTCCTGTGAGGGTGAAGGGAAAGTGAGGCTGGAAGAGAGAACCCTGGATGACACGCGATGTTGAGGCTCTGACCAGCAAAAAAAGGAGACATGGCTTAGGTACAGGCAGCTGGGACCAAGGGAATCTCTGGAGGTACACAGGGGGTACAGGAGTTTACTGAAGGAGTAAATCAGCAAGGTGAAAAGGGGACATGAGGTAGCCTTGGCTGAGCAGATTGGTGTGAATCCAAATCCAAATAGTAAAGAAAAAGAACAACCAGAGAGTGAATAGGACGTCTTACAATCAAAAATGGGCATGCATGTGTAAAACCTCAAGAGATGGTTGAGTTCCTCAATCCCCCCTCTGTGTTTATCATGAAGAAAGACATGAAGACCTGTGACCTTTGGGACGTTAATTGACATATATTGGAACAGTCCATATCATTAGTGGTACTAATGGACATATTAGAATGCTTAAATTCAGATAAATCTCTTGGTCCTGACCAGACAAATCCAAGAGCACTGCAAGAGGTGAGAGAAGACAGTTCAGGGGCCAAGGACCCGGAAGGCTGGGCCGTAACAAACATGCTCTTATTCAAGAAGGGCTGCAAATAAATTCCTGGGAAATATAGACCAGTAAGCTTCACATCTGTTTTCGGTAAACCACTTGAGAAGGTTCTGAGATAGAAGATATGCATACATTTGGAAATACAGAGTTTGACTTGGAGCAGTCAGCATAGCTTTGTGCGTGGCAGATCATGCCTTTCACATTTTGTTAGAATTTTTGAGGAAGTGACCAGAAAGGTTGACAAGGGCAGGGTGGTGGACATAGTTTCAGTAATACCTTTGATAAGGTTCCACATTGTAGACCGCTCTGGAAGGTTAGATCGCATGGACTCCAATGTAAACTGGCAAATTGGCGACACAATTGGCTTGACGTTATGAAGCAAATGGCTATAATGGAGGTATGCTTGTTGGACTGGAGGCCTGTGATGAGTGGAGTGCCGCAGTGGTCGGTCATGGGTCCATTGCTGTTTGTTATCTATATCAATGATTTGGACCAGAGTGCACAGCGCAAGATTAATAAGTTTGAAGATGACTCTAAATTAGGAGGCATCATTTACAGTGAGGAATATTATCAGAAATTGCAGCAGTACCCTGGTCAGCTGAGGAAGTGGGCTGAGAAATAACAAATGGCGTTTAATATAGATAAATGTGACGTCTTGCATTATGGACTTTGGCTGAATACAATAAGGTGAGACAAGTGAAATAAACAGAATGACTCATTGTGATTGGGTATCGAATAACCATAAAATAAGTGCATGTTTTTGATTGGTCTGTGGAAAGCATGCTGACTGCTGCATGAATTTAAAAAGCAGATGAAATATATTGTTCGGAGATTCCGTCCTCATGTGAAATGTCTGCATGCAGGAAGAAACCCGGGGTAAAAAAACTTCTGAGAATCGTCTGCTTGGTAACAGGAAGCTGGCGATTGAATGAATGAAAGCTCCTGTGACATTTTTTTAGATTAGATTAGATTAGATTAGACTTACAGTGTGGAAACAGGCCCTTCGGCCCAACAAGTCCACACCGACCCGCCGAAGCGCAACCCACCCATACCCCTACATTTACCCCTTACCTAACACTACGGGCAATTTAGCATGGCCAATTCACCTGACCCGCACATCTTTGGACTGTGGGAGGAAACCGGAGCACCCGGAGGAAACCCACGCAGACACGGGGAGAATGTGCAAACTCCACACAGTCAGTCACCTGAGTCGGGAATTGAACCCAGGTCTCAGGTGCTGTGAGGCAGCAGTGCTAACCACTGTGCCACCGAGTATTTTGCATCAGTATTTACTGTTGGAAAGGATATGGAAGTCGTAAAATGTAGGGAAATAGATGGTGACACCTTGCAAACTATCCATATTACTGAGTGGAAAGTGTTGGATGTCTTGAAACGGGTCGCCAGGACCTGATAGGTGTACCCTAGAACTCCGTGGAAAGCTACAGAAGTGATTGCTGGGCCTCTTGCTGAGATATTTGTAACACGGATAGTCACAGGTGAGGTGCTGGAAGACTGGAGATTGGTTAACGTGGCGCCACTGTTTAAGAAGGGCGGTTAGGACAAGCCAGGGAACTATCGAGCAGTGAGCCTGACCTTGGCGGTGGGCAAGTTGTTGGAGGGAATCCTGGGGGACAGGATGGACAAGCATTTGGAAAGGCAAGGATTGATTAGGGATAATCAACATGGTTTTGTGCGTGGGAAATCATGTCTCCCAAAGTTGATTGCGTTTTTTGAGGAATTAACAAAGAGGACTGATAAGGGCAGAGGGGTAGATATGATCTATATGGACTTCGGTAAGGGTTTAGATAATATTCCACATGAGAGACTGATTAGCAAGGTTAAATCTCATGGAGTACAGGGAGAACTAACCATTTGGATACAGAACTGGCTCAAAGGTAGAAGACAGAGGGTGGTGGTGGAGGGGATTTTTCAGACTGGAGGCCTGTGACCAGTGGAGTGCCACAAAGATTAATGCTGGATTCACTACTTTTTGTCATTGACATGAATAATTTAGATGCGGGCATAAGAGGTACAGTTAGTAAGTTTGGAGATGACACCAAAATTGGAGGTGTAGTGGGCAGCGAAGATGGTCACCTCAGATCACAACGGGATCTCGACCAAACGGCGAAATGGGCTGAGAAGTGGCAGATGGAATTTAATTCAGATAAATGTGATGTGCTGCACTTTGGGAAAGCAAATCTTAGCAGGACTTACATACTTAATGGTAAGGTCGCAGGGAGTGTTGCTGAACAAAGAGACCTTGGAGTGTAGGTTCATAGCTCCTTCAAAGTGGAGTCGCAGCTAGATAGCATAGAGAAGAAAGCGTTTGGTATGCTTTCCTTTATTGGTCAGAGTATAGAGTACAGGAGTAGGAAGATCATGTTGTGGCTGTACAGCACATTGGTTAGGCCACTGTTGGAATATTGCGTGCAATTCACGTCTCCTTCCTATCGGAAAGATGTTGTGAAACTTGAAAGGGTTCAGGAAAGATTTACAAGGATGTTGCCAGGGTTGGAGGATTTGAGATATAGGGAGAGGCTGAACAGGCTGGAGTTGTTTTCCCTGGTGCATCGAAGTCTGAGTGGTGACATTATAGAGGTTTGCAAAATTATGAGGGGCATGGATAGGGTAAATAGGTAAAGTCTTTTCCCTGGGGTCGGGGAGTCCAGAAGTAGAGGGCATAGTTTTAGGGTGAGAAGAGAAAGATATAAAAGAGACCTACGGGGCAACTTTTTCACACAGAGGGTGGTGCATGTATGAAATGAGCTGCCAGGTGTAGTGGGGGAGGCTGATGCAAGTGCTACATTTAAGAGGAATTTGGATGGGTAAATGAATAGGAAGGATTTGGACGGATTTGGACCGAGCGCTGGCAGGTGGGACTAGATTGGTTTGGGATATGTGATCGGCATGGATGGGTTGGACCGAAAGGTCTGTTTCCATGCTTTACATTTCTCTGCCTCTATGACTCTATGACTTATAAAAATCTCTGTTTTTTGGTGCACCATTCTGGTGAGAAAGTCACCATTCTCCATGATGAGCTTAAAAGACACAACAGACCCGGGGAGTTTTCAGACATCCAACACAACAGAATATTTTTTCTAGCCCTGAAAGTAAGGAAATATTTTTTTCCCATGTGCGTCTGCGTAAGATACTCTGGGCAGGCCCAGGAAAAGAGAAACCGGATCCATTTCCAATTCGGTCCCCAAGAGCCACTCTATCTCACCTGACACAGTGCTCCAATATATACGAAGCCTGCAGCATTACCACATGCAATAAGTTAGAGTGCCTGTAGTCATTCAGCATTTAGGACATGCTGAAGATAATCCCACTTTGAATATTGAGAGAAAATCTGGTGTCAGATAGACCCTATGAAGAATTTTCAACTGCATGGAATGTGTCCTATTATAGATTAAAATCCTTCGAGCATTTTCACAAATATCCTCCCATGTCTCCGAAGAGATCTAAACCTCCAACTCTTTCGCACAGACGTCACGAAGCTGCACAGTCTTGTCTGAGAGGACAACTATCCAACTAATGATAAAGGGTGCTGACAGAAAGGGTATTCTTAACAGTAAAGTAATTTTTTATTCAAATTTTTAATCTGGATAAAACAGAAGAAGTCTCTACTAGGTAGTCCACACATACGAGTTATTTGATCAAATGATATCATTGTTTCTCCCTCAGTGATTTGCACTGCTGACTCACAGCACCAGGGTTTGGTTCCAGCCTTGGGTGACTGGCTGTGTGGAGTTAGTATTCTCTCAACTGTGTCTGCGTAGGTTCCCTCCCACAGTCACAATGATGTGCAGGTTAGATGAATTGGCCATTGCTAAATAGCTCATAGTGTTCCACGATCTCTAAGTTGGGGTATTAATCAGGGTAAATATAGTATGGTAGGGGAATGGGTCTGGGTGGTTTACTCTTCAGAGGATCGAAGTGGACTTGTGAGGCCCAAGGACCTGTTTCCACACTGTAGGGATTCTACTAATTCTAAATAGCCCAAGCAATGTACACCCCTGCCTGCCCACAGTATAAACCTGGAATCCATTACCCCCGGTTGACAACCCGGTGTACCAATTATAGGGATAAGAAACATGGTTTTGGCTGCATTGCCCTTGATCTGACGCATTGTCTTTCATGTTTTAACAGTATTGATCATCATTAGTTTATGACAATATTCCATAAACATTGTCAATTTATCTAAGAACAACAGACTAATAAGGGTTGACTTTGTCTGAGAGGGCTCAATGTCTAGCCACATTGATGCCGGTGTCTCAGCGGCCCAGGCACTCAAATACGATGAAAAAAAAACTTAATTGATTGCTTTCAATCTGGGAGATCAACTCCCCACAATCTGTGGGGCAGTTGCAATTTTGTTAGCTTGACAAAGAATCACTTATGGTGCCAAATAAAAGAGAGAAAGCAGCCATGTTTTCTAAAAAAAAATCTTGGATTACTTACAGTGTGGAAACAGGCCCTTCAGGCCAACGAGTCCACACCGACCTGCCGAAGCGCAACCCACCCAGACCCATTCCCCTACATTTACCCTTCACCTAACACTACGGCAATTTAGCATGGCCGATTCACCTAACCTGCACATTGTTGGACTGTGGGAGGAAACCGGAACACCCGGAGGAAACCCATGCAGACACGGGCAGAATATGCAAACTCCACGCAGTCAGTCGCCTTAGGCGGGAAGTGGCGCCGGGTCACTGGCGCTATGAGGCAGCAGTGCTAACCACTGTGCCACCGTGCCGCCCACATGCCTCATCTATCTGGGAAATGTAAAATAAAGCATTCACACAGAGTATCGGAAATGAGGAAGGACATTCATTTTAATAACAGCTATCCGACCTAACCAGGATATTGCAAATGCCTCCCATCTTTGAAGGTCTTATTTAATTTTGTCAAACAAATGGACACAGTTCGCGTTAAATAAATGATCAAAGATAGATGTATTGAATATACTGAAATAGGGAATCCACCCCCGTGACCATTTAAATGGAAACCAGAATTTGCCCTCAGTATCAGGTATTTCCCGCAGACCTCCCATAGGCATGGCCTCCAACTTTGTAAAATTAAAGTTATCGCCCGGAAAGGCAACAAATGAATTAATGCATTGTATCACATGGACTACCGAAATTGCGGGATTTGACAAAAAAAGACCCTCGTCTGCATACAATGTAATCTTACGTAACTTCTATCCCACTTCTGGGGCAGATATGTTGGCATCCCTACGGATGGCCTTCACCAGTGGCTCAATCCCCAACGTAAACAACACTGGCGAAATGTGTAAACCTTGTTGGCTGCCTGGAGAAATATTAATATTACTGGTTGCCACACCATTAGTGAGAACCGCAGCCAAAGGATCACGGTAAAGGATCCTCAACAACTTGATAAAATTTTGCGTAGACCAAACCGTTCTAATGTACAGAAGAGATCCGGCCACTCAACCCAATCAAATGTCTTGTCTCATCTAAAGGGATCAATAGTCCCTGGACAGATTGTTGTTGACACTCTTGGATCATATTGAGTAACATCTTAACATTATCGGAAGATCTGCGGCCCTTTATAAAGCCTCTTTGGTCCTATTTGGCAATGGAAGGCAGCAAAGTTTCTCGCCTTAATGCATCGGTCTCAGACAGGATTTTGAAACCAACATTTAAAAGTGAGATTGGTGCGTAAGAAGCACAATCCCCCAAGGTCTTCCTCTCTTCAGCACCAGAGAGATATGAGCCTCTCTTAAGGATGGAGGAAGGGATTCGGGACTGTATGAGTGACGTAACATGTTAAACATCAACCCTGACAATAGGTTTATAAGTTATTCGTAAACTTCACTAGGAAATCCGTCAGGAACTTGCACCTTTACATTCTGAAGTTGCTTCACACCCTCCTGCGCTGACAATGGTGCATTAAGGCACAACACTAATTCAGGAGTTACTCCTGGAAGACCCAGGTTCTTGCAAAATGACTCCATCTTAATCCATCTATCCTCATTATGGCAAGTCTGAAATAATTTGAAGAACAATCTCGGACAGGCTGCATTAATCTTTTTGGAATTGAATGTAAGGATCCCAGTAACTTCCCTAATTGAGGTAATGGCTTGAGAGGGGCGGTCGTTTTCCTGGCTAAATACTTGCCTGGCTTATCACCATGTTCAAACTGCCTTTGTTATGCAAAAGTAAGTTCCTTCTTGGCTGTCTGTGTGAGCGTGAAATTCACTGTAGATTGAACCATTGTGATCCACCGCAGCTTAGCCACTGAGGGTCTATCACAGTATGTCTTCTCGGCTGCCCTCAGCTGTGCCTCAAGCCAGCGTTCCTGCTCCCCCTTCTGCTACATCCTAAGGAATAATTGTTCCCTTGGCATAAGCCTTAGCAATTTCCCATAGAATGGATGGGTTACTGCTTGAATCTGAATTAATGACTAAGAAAGTTCGGAATTCATCACAGAAATACTCAATGAACTAACTAGCCTTAAGAATAAAGGGATACATTCGCCAGTGTCTCGAATCTGTCATATTTCCCTTGATCTTAATCAATAAGAATGGTCAGAAATGGTAATATCCCAAATTATGCAGGATGCCACCGAATCTAAGATTGCTGTAGGGATGGGGAAGAGATCAACCCTCGTGTGGCAGTTCAGCGGGTTAAAGAAGATAATAAAGGCCCTACTTGTTAGGTAGATGTGCCTCCAGACATCTACCAGCTCTAGTTCTGCACACAAATCCACCAATTGGTTACATTATAACGAGGGTGTTGAGGGACCTTTGGACATTCTGTCCACCGTGGGGTCCATAGACAGTTGAAATATCCTTCTACGATAATGTGCCATGATGCAAGATAGCTGAATTTGGAAAACGCATCTACCAGGATCTTTAGAGGGTGCGCCCGGGGTGGGGGTGGTGGTGGGTGTGGGGTGTCGGAATTACTATTCAAAATACTGGATATTTACCATAGTTCAAGGCATGGGGGATTATTATCCTCCTGTGACTGTCAGATACAATTTAGCAATTTAAATGGAAGATTCTTCTTATCCAGTATGGCTTCCCCTCTACTCCTCGTATTAAAAGACGAACAAAACCCGTTCAAAGGCGTCCTGCTGTAACGTCAAATGTTCCTTGTCATCAAGATGCATCTCCTGCAATAGGATAACATCCACCCTCTCTGTTTTAAGACTGTTTTTTCTTTTGACTTGCCAATGGCTCCCCTTAATATTCCAGATACACCACTTAAGCACATCATTATCCAGAACACACTGTAGCAACATTTGAACTCGAGAGAGGAAGAACTAGAATTACTGATCATTAATAAACAAAGTCTCATAGAGCTTAACAACTACACAATCTAAAACTACAACAACTGACAAGGTCTCAAAACTTTCCAAAACTAAACATAAAAAAACAAAAAACTAAACAAAATCTATAGGGGAATTTAACATGTTCACAAAGCTTTCGCTTTCTCTGCAGAGTCAGATGAGTTTACTTTAGTGATAGCAAGGGATAGGTGTATACCACGGGCAAGAGTTACAGCTGGGGGAAAGGCAATTACGATGCGATTAGGCATGATTTAGGAAGCATAGGAGAGAGAAGGAAACTGAAGGGGATGGGCACAATAGAACTATGGAGCTTATTCAAGGAAAAGCTACCGTGTGTCCTATATAAGTATGCACCTGTCAGGCAGGGAGGAAGCTATAAGGTGCGTGAACCGTAGTTTACGAAGGAAATGGAATCTCTGGTCAAGAGGAAGAAGAAGGCTTACGTCAGGATGAGACGTGAAGGCTCAGTTAGGGCGCTTGAGGTTTACAAGGTAGCCAGGAAAGACCTAAAGGGAGAGCTCAGAAGAGCCAGGAGAATACATGCGAAGTTGTTGCTGGATAGAATCAGGTAAACCCTAAGGCTTTCTATAGGTATTTAATGAATAAAAGAATGACGAAAGAAAGATTAGGGCCAATCAAGGATAATAGTGGGAAGTTGTGTGTGGAGTCAAAGGAGATAGGGAAAGCACTAAATGAATATTTTTCAACAATATTCACTCTAGAAAATGGCAATGTTGTCGAGGAGATTACTGAGACACTGGCTACTAGAGTAGCTGGGATTGAGATTCCCAAGGAGGAGGTATTAGAAATACTGCAGAGTGTGAAAGCAGGTAAGTCTCCTGGGCCGGATGGGATTGAGCCTAGGATCCTCTGGGAAGCCAGGGAGGAGATTGCAGAGCCTTTGGCATTGATCCTTAAATCATCATTGTCTACAGGAATAGTGCCAGAAGACTGCAGGATGGGAAATGTGGTTCCCCTATTCAAGAAGGTCAGTACAGACAATCCTGGTAATTATAGACCAGTGAGCCTTACTTCAGATGTTGGTAAAGTGTTGGAAAAGATTATAAGAGATAGGAGTTATAATCATTTAGAAAAGAACAAAATTGATTAAGGATAGTGAGCACGGTTTTGTGAAGGGGAGGTCGTGCCTCACAAACATTATTGAGTTCTTTGAGAAGGTGACCAAACAGGTAGATGAGAGTAAACCGGTTGATGTGGTGTATATGGATTTCAGCACGGCGTTCGATAAGGTTCCCCATAGTAGGCTATTGTGCAATATACGGAGGAATGGGATTGTGGGAGATATAGCAGTTCTGATCAGTAATCAGCTTGCGGAAAGACGACAGAGGGTCCTGGTTGATGGGAAATGTTCATCCTGGAGTCCAGTTAGTAGTGGGTCGGTGTTGGGTCCACTGCTGTTCGTCATTTTTATAAACAACCTGGATGAGGGCTTGGAACGGTGGGTTAGTAAATTTGCAGACGACACTAAGGTCGATGGAGTTGTGGGTAGTGATGAAAGATATGATTGGTTACAGAGAGACATAGATAAGCTGCAGAGCTGGGCTGAGAGGTGGCAAATGGAGTTTAATGCGGACAAATGTGAGGTGATTCACTTTGGTCAGAGTAACTGGAATGCAAAGCACTGGGCTAATGGTAAGATTATTGGTAATGTAGATGAGCAGAGAGATCTCAGTGTCCAGGTACACAGATCCTTGAAAGTTGCCACACAGGTTGACAGGATTGTTAAGAAGGCATACAGTGTTTTAGCTTTTATTAATAGAAGGATCAAGTTCAGGAACCAGGAAGTTATGCTACAGCTGTACAAACTCGTGTGCCTCGTGTGGCTGCACTTGGAGTATTGTGTCCAGTTTTGGTCACTGCACTATAAGAAGGATGTGGAAGCTTTGGAAAGGGTGCAGAGGAGATTTACTAGGATGTTGCCTGGTATGGAGGGAAGGTCTTACGAGGAAAGGCTGAGGGAGTTGAGGCTGTTTTCGTTAGAGAGCGGAAGGTTGAGAGTTGACTTAATAGAGACATATAAGATAATCAGAGGGTTAGATAGGGTGAGCTTTTATCCAAGAATGGTGAAGGCGAGGATGAGGGAGCATAGCTTTAAATTGAGGGGTGATAGATATAAGACAGATATCAGAGGTAATGTGTTTATTCAGGGAGTAATAAGGTTATGGAATGCTTTGCCTGCAACAGTAGTAGATTCGCCAAATTTAAGTACATTTAGGTCGTCATTGGACAAGCATATGGACGTACATGGAATGGCGTAGGTTAGATGGGCTTCAGATTGGTAAGACAGGTCGGCGCAACATCGAGGGCCGAAGGGCCTGTACTGTGCTGTAATGTTCTATGTTTTATATCATCAAATGATTTTCTTTTTCTGAATCACCGCCGCTGAAAAGTCCCGAAAGGACATAATCCTGGAGCCCGTGAATTAAAGCCATTGGTTCTTTCCCCTGGGTTCTGAAAGCTTCCATTCGTCTTTGTTTATCCCCATAACTATGTAACCGCACAAGGACAGGGTGAGAGCGCTGGTCTGAGCCTGACCTGTGCACCGTATCCCGATGAACTGTCTCAGTCTTCACCTGTCCCTCTTCAGTTTCGAAGTGAAGGAATCGCTGCAGCCAGTTCTCGAAAAGTACTCACTGGCTGACCACCTGCTGTTTGGGCCAGCAGACCGACGATGTGAATATTCTTCATCCTGCCCCTGTTCTCAAAGTCGTCATCATGTTCAGTAAAGATACAGAACTGTTTTTCTGGATGTTCTGGAGCAGTGTGATTTTGTACCACTGTCTACATTTTCCCCTACACTGCAAATTGTTGCCCATTCCTTGATAATCCTTGACTCTGTTGTTACTTGTGAATCTTCTGTGTGTGCCTCAAAAATATTTAATACCTCTGTCTCCAATGCTCTGCGGGGAAGAGATTCCAAATACTCTCACCACTGAGAAAACAAAAATTAACCTCAAGTGTGTGAGAGATTATTTTTGTCTCCTTACCTGAGAAAGGATATAATTAATTTGGAAGCAGTTCGGAGATGCTTCACTTCATGTATTCCAGGGAAGAGGGTCTTATATTATGAAGGCTTTAACAGGTTACTCTTGGAATGAGGGTGATGTTATTGAAACATACAATGCCGAGAGGAGAGTGGATCAGATAGATACCCACTGGGTGTTTGTGTAATCCAAACTTCTTGTCATTTTTATAGAATCTCTACAGTGTGGAAGCAGGACATTCCATCTATCATGTCCACATTGACCCTAGTAACGACCCCTCTCCTCCCTCCCCGAACTGCCCCCATACTCTATCCATGTAACCCTGCATTTCCCATCACTAACCTATCTCACCTACACACCCCTGGGCAATTTATCATGGATAATCCACTCTTATCTGTGCATCTTTGGACAGTGGGAGGAAACTGGAACACCTAGGAGGAAACCCACACAGACATGGGGAGAATGTTCAAAATCCACATAGAGGGTTGTCCGAGGTTGGAATTGAACGCAGCTCTATGGTGATAGGAGTGCTAACCACAGATCCACCATGTGGTGCATCCGTTAGTTATATTAGTTACTTGTGGCTGACTAAAGAAATCTGCCTGACTTGTTCCTGTCACTGAACGTCACCCAGGCTGAGAACTTTTTCATCAGACCTATCACCAACCTGGTTACATTTACAATTTGTTGTGAGCCATGGAGGAATGGGACTAGAAAAGGAAGGCGTGACACTCTCCAACCTTCGTCAGAGCAGGAATTAGGAGAAATTCACAAAGTGGTATTTCATTCCAGTGGGAATTTTCTTTCCCAGAAGTTTGGGATGGCCAGATATTTATATTATATCGAGGCTGCCTTTGTCTGATTGTCTGTAGCCAGGTGACTCAGAGATAATGGTGCATGGAGAGCAAAGTCCAGCTGGGACCACATTGAGATGAACCACTACCTTACTTACTGGTGGAGTATTGTCAAAGGGCCGAATGGCCCCCTCGTGTCCCTCAGACCTGTGTTCTGATGTTTCATTCAGCTCTTCCAACCTGTTACACAAGGGCAGATCGAGGCGACTCTCATCGTTAGGTGCAGTTGTGGAAACGTACATGGAAAATGTAGGCTGGACCAGAAAGTGTCCCCCCCAATCCCTGTTTCCAGGCTTCCCCTGTCTGTAACGTTTGCTCCAAATGTGGGACATATTGCAGTCCCAGATTCGCTGGGAATACAGCCCCATCCCCCACCCAGGGTTAAAACAATAATCCTCTGCTCTCCCTGAATGCAACATTTTACAACACGATTTCCAGGAAAATAACCCATTACTTTCCAAAAGCACAGCATGTGAAATTAATAAATAGGAACAGAAGTAGGTCAATCGGCCTCTCAAGCTAGCCCTGTCACTTAATAAAAATATGGCTGATCTAATCCAGGGCTCAGCTCCACTTTCTTGCCGATGCCTTGTATCCCTCCATACCTCTCAGGGTCAGGGAATTCCAGATATTCACTACCTTTGGAGGGAAGACATTGGTTTGCATCTCAGATTGAAATCGATGTTCCTTATTCGGTATCTACATCCTCGAGTTCGACACTTTGGCCAAGAATGGAAACAACTTCTCAATATTTACCTTCTCAAGCCCCTGCTGTGTCTTGTATACTTCAGCAGTGTCACTCGTCATTCATTTAAACTCCAATGGATGATCGCCTCACCATTTTAGAGATTCTCAATAACTGAACCCTTTCATCCCAGGAAGCTGCCTAATGTACCAAAATAGTTACTTGCAGCATCAGCATGCTGACTTTATGTTTCGTACACAGGAAGACACCAATCCCTTTGTACTGCTCCTTTTCTGGAAGTCCTCTCCATTAAATAACAACCAGCCTTTTGATTCTCAGTGTCATCCACAAACTCGGATGTATATTGCACTCAGCTCCCTCCTTCAGGCTATCAGTATAGATTGTAAATAACTGATGCCATCAGACTGATATTAGTGGTCCCCCAGCAGATTCCCTTATCATAAAGATCCATTAATCCTGACTCTTCGATTTCTGTGTTAACCAGTCATCATCCCATGTTAATACAGTATCCGACGTCCTAGGGCTTCTGTTTTCTGTAAGACCTTTTATTTTGTAATACCTTGTGGGAAATCTCTGCAAAGTTCTGTGTTGACCAGATCCCCTTTATCAAACCCACTTTGTACATTCTCAGGCATCTCCAGAAATACTGAGCATGATTTTACAGGGTAAACTATAATTTCCCTTTCACAAACCCACACTGACTCTACGTGAATCTTTTCTAAATGTCCACGCTGGGCATGTTTTCCAAACTATACTAGTCCCATCTGATTTCATTTGGCCCATATGCCTCTAAGTTTTTTCCAGTCGTATGTTTGCCCAAATGTGTTTTAAATGTTGCAGCTGTACTTGCACCTCCCACTCTTCCCCTGGCAGCCCATTCCATACCCACACCACACTCTGTGCAGAAACATTGTCCCTTCTTCCCTTTTAAATCTTCCCTCTTACACCTTAAACCCATTCCCTCTATGCTTGAACTCCCCCAGCCTGTGGAAAAGATCATGGCTATTCACCCTATCCATTCCTCTTCTGATTTTATAAGCTTCTATAATGCCACCCCGTAACCTTCTACACTCCATCTGATACTAACTTCAAGAACAAGCATTTAAAGATAAGCTCTGCAAATTTGAAACGATCTTCAACATGACAGATAACTAATACTCAGCCAAAACTTCAGACTGTTATTTGTTTTTCTCCATGTTACAATCCTAAGGCGGCATGAAACGCTTACTAGTGCCAATAAGAAGTTAAGCATCTGAATTCCTTTGTCTCAAGGGGGTGATGATCATGACAGTGAAAACGTATCTGTGGCCAGATCTATATAATACCACATGGTCAACATTCTCCCTCCTGGCCTCCTTATGACCGTGTGCGGTTGTGTCTTCTTTATCTTGCGTTCAATACAGAGAACACCTTTCCCCCATTCACAACATAATTTAAACCCATTTTGCAGAATCTTCTGATTCACCACTGCTAAAAGCCCGTTTATCTTTTGCCACACCCTCTTTTCCCTGCCACCCATTCCCCATTTCTGGCAAAGGGTTAAAATACCATTTTGCAATTATATTCAGTTCTGAAGAAGTGTCACATGGTCTGGAAACGCTAACTCTGTTTCTCTGTCTCTGCAGATGCTGACAGGCATTCTGAGTTTCTCCACAAATGAATAGACACAGAACAAATTTTCAATTAAACAATTTACTGGGCGACACGGTGGCACAGTGGTTAGCACTGCTGCCTCACAGCGCCAGAGACCAGGGTTCAATTCCGCCTCTGCCGACTGATTGTGGAATTTGTACATTCTCCCCGTGTCTGCATGGGTTTGCTCCGGGTGCTCCGGTTTTCTCCCACAGTCAAAGATGTGCACGTTAGGTGAGTTTGTCATGCTGAATTGCCCGTAGTGTTAGTTGAAGGGGTAAGTGTAGGGGTATGGGTGGATTGCGCTTCGGTGGGTCGGTGTGGACTTGTTTGGCCGAAGGGCCTGTTTCCACACTGTAGATAATCTAACCAAATAACTATGGATACTGGAAATAAGATTCTAAAAAATGCTGGAGATATTGGGAGCTTTCACTGGACTTGAAACTTTAACTCTGCAGTCACTCCAGAAAAAGGTACAACATCTGTTACTGTGCAATTTCTGTTTTTGAACAATTTCCAATGACATATGTCAAAGATGCCCAAACATCTTGTCCAACATGGAGCGCTGTACACTGGGAACTGAACAATAACGTATGGTGCAGAAATTCATTGACTCTGAAATTGCATAAGGTTGGCATCACTGACACTACAGAGCTCTGAATCACAGTCAGGGAGAAAAGCATAGGGAAACACGTTCACTTCGAACACAGAAGATGGCATTATGGAAAGGAGAAGATTCAGATTAGAACCTTAAATGGATTGAGTTTATGCTACAATTTGGAGGCGTGGCACCAAGGAAAGACATCCAGCAGAATAAGAATATGAAAATGGAAATATGTCTGCATCAGAAACCAGAGTAGGTCACTGAATACATGGCTGATTGGTGAATGGGTCTCGGTGTGAAATGGGGAACAGTCAGTAGAATGGAATTGTAAATACTGAGGCATAAACTGGGTTATCATCTGATGATGTAGATCACAGTCGCAGACGAGGGAGAATTGTTTTCAATGACAATCTGTCACTTTTCCCTCAGCATAATCCATCCGTCCACCATTACCATCAAGCCGATCCATGGGTCAGCGACGAATGTGCGTGAACATGCTAGGGTTGGATCACGAGCACCTAAACCTGATGACATCCCATTAATGCGAACAGACTTGATTGGTTACACTACGAACAGCAGAACTAACATCTGATACAGAGGGAGAAATGATCCCAAGATTAACAAATCAGCGTTAAGCTCTGTTGGCCTGTCAAAACCATGCATGAAAGTCGATGGACCATTAAATAACTTTCTGGAAGAGAGGACTCCACAAATATCCGCACCCTAAATAATGGAACAGCCCTGTTACGTCAGTGTTAAAGATGCAGTATGTGCACCGTCCTTAGCCAGAAGTGTTGAGTCGATTATTCACCTCACCCTCGCCAGGATGCCCACAGAATCACAGATGACAGTCTTCAACCAATTCAATTCACTGCACGTGACATAAAAAATCAGCTGGACACAGTAGATACGACAAAGTAATGGGCCCTGACACCATTCCTGCAATAGGACTGAAGACTTGTGCTGCACAACAAGCGGTGTCCCTGGGGAACCACTTTCATTCCAGCTCCAACTCTGTCATCTCCCTGGCCAAGTGGAAAATTACTCAACTGTGTCCAATCCGCTAAGAGGAGGATTACTGCAATCTGACTATTTACTAGTCCTTCAGTCCCATCACGACAGTTAAATGGTTGGGAGTTCTATTTGACAGAGCTGTCAAGCAGCACAGAAATAATCTCCTCAGTATGTGGAAATGGTGCTGTTGTAGAAGTGTCACCGGATTACTAATCCAGACCAGACTCATGCTCTGACACCTGGTGCAACTTAAAAACAATTAATAAAATATCAAGATCTAAACTCTGGTGTCAGTAATAGTGATCTTGTGTGCAATATCAATTGTAAATATCGATCTCCTTCCCCAATGAACTTTCAGGAAGTGAGTCTCCCGTGCTTTCCTGGTCTGGCCTAAAAGTGACTCCAGACGCATAGACATGTGATCAACTCTTCAATGGTCTCTCAATCGGCCAAGCAAGACACTTAATTATATCAAACTGCACTAAGGTCTTAAAGGATGAACCTATAATGAACACCAGGCCCCAGCCTTGTTATTAGAAAAGGGAATGGGAAACACAATCCTGTCGACCCTGCAGAGATCCCCTTCCTAACAGCTGAGAGCTTGTGACAATATTTACAGAGCTTTCCCACAGACTGCACAGAAACATTGTGACAGGAGTAGGTCGTGCAACATATTGAGCTTTCCCTGTGATAGTTAATGTCTGAACATATCCTCAGTGCAGTTTTCCCCATAAAATATTCATATCCCTTAATATGTTTAAACATTATGCAATATAAAAAGAGAACTTCTGTAGTGCCTCCAGCCCATCAGTTTTGTTCCTCCATTCAATATACAGGCAGTTCTCCGATAACGCGTGTTGATTAAATGCAATTTGGCTGCAATGTGATTCATGTATCTTTTCCTCTAAAGTGAATTCACTGTGACACGATTCCTTGCCGGCAAGCAGCTGAACAGCAAAACCCTGCCTCAGGATCCTCTCTCTCCAAAATGTACAAACAATGTGTTCAGCTAAAACAGGAATGCAATGTGCTCACGAAGGCTTCAAACTGAGCCAGAAACTGGAAAGTGTAGACTACATTCGAAAGAACTTTATTCCAAACTGTGGAGAGAATCTTGCGGAGACCTGGAATTCCCCATCGGCATCAGTCAGCCCCCACGTGCTTTCTGGTGAAAGTTTCAGTGCTCCAGTGAGTGACTGCAGTGTGAAAGTGTTGCATTTACAGCATTGTTCAATTACAACATGTGATTTAAATATTTGTTTAGACTGAACTAGTGTGTGTGTTAGACCAAATTTAATTTTTGGTTTTTACTTAAAGTTTTGGGGGTTCGCCCCTGACCCGCTTTTTACCATAGACCCATTTTTAATATTGCACGATTTTCGACAACGCGGTGTTGCACAGAAACACAGCTACCGCATTATCGGACAACAACCTGATAGCTGATAGCTGATCTTCCATCTTCACACCGTACTCCTGCTCTGTCCCTATCCCTTTAGTTTCCAGAAATCCTTATTTATATTCAGCGCCATGACTTCCACAGCCTGATCTGGGAGAGAGTACCCCTGGTTCGCCAATCTCAGAGTGCAGACATTTATTCTCACCTCAATGCAAAGCGGCCTGTCTGTACCTGATACTGTGGCCCCTTGCTTTAGAATTACCATCCCTGCTTCCAATCTGTCTCGCCCAATGAGAGTGTTATATGCTTCACTGAGATCTCCACTCATTTTCCTCAACCACATGGAACACAAGTTCAGTCCACACGAACTCAGATCCCACAACAAGTCTGTCATCCGAGAGATCAGTCAGGTCATCCTTTGCTGCTCTCCCTCAATGTCAGGTTTGTCTTCTATTAGGAACAGAAATCAAAACTGCACACAATGCTGCAGAATGTTCGAGATGGTGTCTCACAAAGGCCTTGTATAGATGCTGTAAGATACTCTTACTCCTGTACTCAAATCCCCCTGAATTGAAGGTGAATACAGCATTTATCTTCGTACCTCTTTCCTGCTTCTGCAATATTGCTTTCAGTTACTGGTGAACAGTGAGATCCAGATTCCTTTCAATGTTACAGCTCCCCATTTGCAGGGTCTATATACACTGGTCAGCGTGCCAATGCCATTCCCAGTATTGACTCCTGGATTCAGAACTCACTGCCTTACATGGACTCGGAGGGCTGCACAGAAATAAAGAAAAATGCAGCGTAAGGTGCTTTATACAACAACGTTTTTCAACCACTCCCTTGACAACTGATAGGCTGCCATTCTTTTGTTCCCATCAAAATACACAACATCATATCTCTCCCATTGCTCTCCATCTGTCAGGTATTTGCCCAGTCATTTCACTTGTCTCAGTCACCTTGGAGCTTTTTTACATCCTTCTCACCCACTCACAAGCTGACATTGTTTCGTGCTGCCAGCAAACTTGGGAATATTGCATTTGAGACACTCAGCCAAATATATGATGTGTATTGGCAATAGCTGGCGCCCAAGCCACGATTCTTGCTATATCCTCCTAGCCTACCATTTTAAAAAAACATTGTTTTATTCCTACTCACTGTTTCCTGCCAGCTCTGCCCTTCGAAAGCTACCATCTATTAGCCCCAGTCCCACAGGATTCAAATTTGAACAATAGGCTTGGGGCTTTATCAAAACTCTTTCTGAAATTCCACTCGTACTGCACTGACAGCTTCTACATAATTTTGCTAAAAGCCACTTTCTCAAATATGATTCCCATTTCATAAATCTCTCTTGACTTTGTCAATGCCCATTAATTTCAGTCCGATACTTTCTCTAAACTGTTTAGTTGATAATTTCATTCTATTCCCTTTTTCTCACAAGACTAAAGTTCCCTAGTATTGCTAGGAATTTTTATTTTTTGTTTTGTTTTCCTCTGTGAATGCATAACTGAATTATTTGCTCCATAGTTCTGACATTTCCCGGTCCTCAATTATCTGGTATCAAACTGTAGGAAAGCTGCATTTTTTTCTCTTAGTTTTGCAATTGACATATTTTCAGAAAATATTACAAGTTCTGACTGATAAACTTTGTTAAGATTTTCTTCAGAAACCTATCAATTCATATTTTAAGGTACTCAGTGATTGGCCTTCAACAGCCATACAATTACAGAAGCTCTTTCTTGCTCTCCCCCTCTCTCACCCTCTTTCTCCCTCTTGCCCTCACCTTCCTCACTCCCCTCTCTCGCCCTCCAGTCTCTCGCCCTCCCCTTGCTCAACCTCACCCCTCTCTCAAACACCCCTCCCTCCCGCTCCTATCTCACCCTCTCAGTCCCTCTCGCCCCCTTCCCTACTTCCCCTCTCTCGCTCTTCCCGCGCTCACCCTTTTCCTTCCTCTCGTCCTCCCCTCCCTCCCCTCTCTTGCAGAATGAGGCCATCAGCCCCCTCAGTCACTTACACAGGAACAGGAAGATACCATTCAGCCCCTTGAGTGTATTACACAGGAACAGGAAGATACCATTCAGCCCCTTGAGTGTATTACACAGGAACAGGAGGAGGCCAATCGGCCCCTTGAGTCACTTACTCAGGAGCAGGAGGAAGCCATTCAGCCTCTTGAATCACTTACACAGGAACAGGAGGAGGCCATTCAGCCCCTTGAGTCACTTACTCAGGAGCAGGAGGCGGCCACTCAGTCCCTCGAATCACTAACACAGGAACAGGAGGAGACCATTCAGCCCCTTGAGTCACTTACTCAGGAACAGAAGGAGACCATTCAGCCCCTGGATACACGAACACAGGAGCAGGAGGAGACCATTCAGCCCCTTGAGTCACTTCCAGAGGAGCAGGAGGAGGCCATTCTGCCCCTTGAGTCACTTACACAGGGATATCAAGAGGAGACCATTAGTCCCTCAACGCACTTACACAGGAACAGAATGAGGCAACCAATGCTGATTCCAGATGAAAAGCTTATGCCTGAAACATCGATTCTCCTGCCCCTCGGACGCTGCCTGACCTGCTGTGCTTTTCCAACACCACTCCTGACTCGGATTTCCAGCAACTGCCGTCCTCACTGTCTCCTGATTAATGCTCTAACATGATGAACAAATGGATCAGAGGTTGAACAGACTGCTCCATGTTGTTCCTGTTGGCTATGTTTCTGATTATATATATGTGGGACTTTAACTTGTTTTTTTTCGCAGTGAGGACAGAAGCGAAATGCTTTGTGTGAATTTTCAAGGAGGCACCTTCCATTTGCGACAAGACAGCCTGGTGTTCTCTATGGAGGGCAGAAGCTGGCGGTAATGGCTATCTGTTTCAGAGGAAGGTATGGTGGCGGCTGTTGAGGATTGTGAAAAGCATGATGTTCGGTGCAGGGTCACACAATAACTGCTTATTAATGTGCTGAGGTGTTAATTAGGGCTTATAAACAATTAGGAAAGCTATGTTGGACTGATTAATGGACTCTCTGAGTTCAAATAATGCTGATCTTGTTCATGTTGATCTTGTCTAGTGCACGTCCTGTTCAGTGTAACCTGTATGCCTTACTCTGTCCAAGTCTATTTCCATCCGATGATCTGTCTGGCCATGCTTACTATGACCTGCCTTCACTGCTCATAAATAAAGTGTTTCCCTGTACTGACGTACACGTGACAATAAATCAAACCAATCAAACATGGGTAAAGTATGGTATTTCTCAACGAATCAATGTCTGTTCTGGAAAGAAGTGATGGCAACCAATTCTCAAGTTTCAGTGCAAGCATCTCTATTCTCTCATAGTTCTACAGATTAAACATTCAGTTTCTTCACTCTCATTTCATGATACAAACATCTGTATCTGTGGTAACGAAATTATTGCTTACAAAGGAGATCAAATCTGTAGAGATTTTCTCAAACATCTCTCGGCATGGATTCATAATTGTAGGAATATGGCTTTACTTAGATTCTTGAATCAGTCGACACAGAGAGCAGTAGACGTAGTCGGTATAGATTTCAGTAAGGCCTTTGATTAGGTTCCACATGATAGACTGCTCTGGAAGGTTCGATCGCATAGAATGCAGGGGGAGCAGGCAAACTGGATCCACAATTGGCTTGATGTTAGGAAGGAGAGGTTAATAGTGGAAGAATGCTTGTAGGACTGGAATCTTCTAACGATTTTTCATTCATTTTTTCTGGATGACTGCATTGCTGGATAGGCAGCATGTATTACGCATCATAATTGCCCACAGGGCCGATAAGGGTCAAGCACATTGTTGTGGGTCTGGAGTCACATGGAGGCCAGACCAGGTAAGGATAGAATTTTCTTTACCCGAAGGATATTAGTGAACCAGTGCAGAATCTCAGGGATTAGTGCTGGGGCCATTACTGTTTGTTATCTCTTACCAATGACGGGAATGAGATTGTAACAAGCATGATGATTAAATTTTCAGGTGACACTGAAATATTCAGTATCGGGGACAGTGAGGAAGGTTATCAAAAAATGCAGCAAGATCCTGAAGTGGACTGAGAAATGGCAAATGGAGTTTAACATAGATAGGTGTGAGGTCTTGCATTTTGGAAAGTCAAATCAAGGTCGGTGTTTCATGGTGAATGGGAGGGCCTTAACGGGGGGTAGTGGACAGAGAGACTTTGAAGTTCAGGTTCACGGTTTTCTGAAAATGGAGTCACAGGTAGACAGAAGGCTTTTGGCACACTGGCCTTCATCAGTCAGGGCATTAATTATGGAAGTTGGGAAGTTATGTTGCAGATATACAAGACATTGGCGAGGCCACACTTGAAGTATGGTGTTCAGTTTTTGTCACTTTGTTATAGGAAGGATGTTATTAAACGAGAAACAATGCACAAGAAATTTACAAAGATGTTGTGCAACCAAATGGCATGAGTTAAAGGGAGTGTTTGGATATTCTCAGACTTCTTCTTTAGAGCAGAGGAGACTGAACGGGGAACTTATAGAGGGATATAAGATCACGAGGCGCATGGATATGGTGAATGCTCTCAGTCTCTTTCCAAGGTTTGGAGAATCAAGTACGAGAGGGATCTGTTTATTGTTAGATGGAAGGAGAAAAGGGAACTTGAGAAGCAACGTTTTTACACAGAGGCAGTCAGGCAGATGTAAAGGGCTGCGTGCGGATGCTTTTGAGGGGGTACATTAACAACATTTAAAAGGCATTCGGACAAATATATGGATAGGAAAGGGCTCGAAGGATATGGACCAAGTGCAAGGAAATGTGTTAGTGTGGTTAGATATTTACGATGTGGAGGTCGAGCCCCTCTGTTAATTAAAGCAAACACCCAGAAAAGCTCACTTTGCCGCGTAATTTGTTAATATATGATTGACAAAACTCTGACATGCCACTATTTAAAGAAAAATAACAATTTAATTTCTTAACTTTAATAGTCATCATTAACAACAACTATCCACAAATACAAGATCCCTTTTTCTTAACTGATGACTATCTGACTCCACCTCGAAAACAACGCTGTTCCTATAACCCACGTCTGAAACATTACATTCAATTAATCTCAAAACCACACAGTCTCTGACTCCTCCTCTGTCTTCACTCTTCCAGCTGCTGATATCCATGGGTCATCTTCCTTTGTTTTTAACTGCAACTAGGTTTTACATGAAAAGGTACCTTAGAGAGTGTTTTAGGTGGACAGTTACCTCTCCGACTCTACAGCAGTTGCTCTGCTGTTCAATGGCAGTTTCGCTGCATTTAGATTTCAAAGTGCCAGGTGCATATACTCCTCACGACACATTAAATTCTCATAATTTGATTATTCCCACGTAATCAAATACCATTGTCTTCTGGTATTCTGAGCATTATTTAAACTAATTCTTATCAAAACAGCAACCAAAACTCAGGTATCCATTTACCAGACAATTGTTACATTTGGAAAAGCCTGACCATTAGCTGGCAGTTCTGGCTGTACATTATATTCAGCAAAATCAGTTCTGTCTGAAAGTGACCAGACCTGCTTTCAGCTGCATAACACCTTCCCCGCCACCCCCCCCCCCCCCACCCCCGACCTCCATCCTTTTCAGGAAAAAGAAATGAAAGATCAGAATGAAAAGATGGCTTCATTTCTTTTCCTGTAATTCTGAATCCCAAAACTACGAAATGCCGAAGTAATTAATCTAACTTATACCTTTCATATTAATTCTGCACACATATGTAACATTGCAATATTTAAATGTAATCTGCACTTTTTCCTTTAAATCTGTGATAACACATCTGCTATCACAATTGTACGTCCCACAACATGGATATTTTGGCAGTTAAAAGTCGATAACGTCAGACTCCAACGAAATATTTACATATTTTAGTCTTTAAATCTTTCAAAAAATGCAAAAGGATTGTAGTTTTATACATTCATCTCCGACAACCCGTTTGTCACATAAACAATCATGTATTGTCAGGCCAGTACCAAACTCAATAATCTTCTTTCAATAGTGGAGCATGTTCTTTCTGGTGGGTGTTCGGTTTCTTTTTGACAGGTAGCCAATTGACTATTCGATTCCATTATCATGTTCCTGCATCAATACCTCTCCAACCCCTATATCGCTAACAACAATTGCAATTTTCAAGTGTTTCAAAATATTTGGTGTAGCTAAAACTGGTGCGGTAGTTAATGCTGCTTTTGAATTCTCAAATACCTGCTGGAACTGTTCCATACACCAACATTTTATGTCTCTTTTCAGTAAACCCATCAGCAGTTCCACAACACTGTTAAAGTTTTGAACAAGCATCCAATGGAATCCACTCAGTCCCAAAAATCGAAGCTCCTCTTTCATCGCGGATGGTTGTGGAAATTCCTCAAAGCCTTTTGCCTTTGTGTTCCATGGGGTCAACCTTCCATGTCCAATGTAATGCTCCAACAACGTCACCTATGCCTTCGCAAATTCTGTTTTCTTTACGTTTATTATCGGTTTTCCTTCTTGCAATCGTTCAAGGAGCTCTGCCAATTGTAACATGTGATCTTTCCATGACTTGCTAATGATCACTGCATCTAACAGATAAACTGCACAATTTGTTAATTTGGCCACAACTCTGTTCATGAGTCTTTGTAATGTGGCTGGTGCATAATTCATTCCAAAGAGCATCACTTTGAATTGAAGTAGCCCTTTAAGGTGACAAACGCAGAAAGGTATTTCACTTTCTCTGATAAAGTTGCCTGTCGCCTGCAGGAGTGTTGTTTATCAGAACAGCATTCTCTACTTCCACCCCATTCACAAAAGCGTAAGTCCTCCCATCTTGGTTCTGCAAATGTCTTCATATTGCTGAAATGACTAGCAACTGGGTTCATTGCTCCAGCAACAGATAGCTCGTTATCCTACCCCACTCCTCAAGGACTTCCTTGTTAATTAAAGGATTGTGCGTCACATCAAACTCCCTGACATCCGTATTTGATCCCTCACTCTGCAGGGCAATAACTAACAGTTGTTTCCCCAGTTCCTTATCTCTATATTAGTAAGATTACAATGTATTGACATGACATACCTGCTATCTTTTTTTCTGTCCAGCATCTTTACTAGACAGTTTACCTGATTCTACTTCTTCTCCATTTGGAAGGGGACACTAAACCTGGATTTGAAGGGATTTCCCACTATTGGTGACAAACCCACGAAAAGATATAGCATCAAATTTCATACTTTATATCTGCCACTTACTTCATTCTATGCTCTACCCTCTTCATGCGCTGTTTAGCTAACTCACATATTCTAATCTCTCTCTCACCTCAGATACATATTCCAAGTGTGAAATCTCCAACTTCGGTCCTGTTAATTTCTCTTTAATTAATTCCAAAAGACCTCACACTTCATGTCCGAATACTAACTCAAAGGGAGTAAATTGAGTAGATCGGGGCATCTCTAATGGCAACCAATTTAATGGGACACCTTTATCCCAATCATTTGGCCAACCCTGACAGTACGCTGTTATCATGGTCTTCAGCGTCTGATGCTAACTTTCCAAGGCTCCATGTGATTCAGGATGGGACGCACTTGATTTGAAGTATTGTATACCTAAGCTATCCATGATTTACTTAAACAGCCGAATGGTAAAATGACTCCCTTGGACTGATGGGAACTCTCTGGGTCACCCATACTGAGTAAAGAAAGATACGAACCCCTCCACCACCCTTTTTGCTTAATAATCCATAATGGAATTGTCTCTGGTAATCTGGCAGACACATCAATTATGTTTAGGAAATATTTATTTTTGCTTTTAGTTTACAAATAATCATAATCCACGTGAAAGGTCCACTGAATGCAAGAATTGGCAACAAAGACTCTAGTTTTTCGTCCTGCCTGTGGCTTACCTACCATTCGGCATGTATGACACATACAGCAAAGAATAAACACGTCCTTGTGCATTCCAGGCCAGTAGACATGATTGCATACATTAGCCTGAATCTTCCAGGTGACCTCCTGCAGGTAGTTCATGTGATCCCCGTAACACTTCCTGTCTGTATGCGATCACCAACACAATCTGGTCAACTTTGGCCCATTTCTCCTGTGCAATAACCTGCTGTGGTCTTCATTTTAATTTAGGACTCCATCTTTAAGTTGCTAACGCTCGACAGTATATTCTGATTCCTTTTCTGACTAGACATCAATTTATGTAAATTTCTGTTGTAAGGCCATTAGCCTTTCAGGACTAAACACCTCTGCCTGACCCTCTGCCTGATCAGGTTTTTCCTGAACTATTACATGAAGCAGTGGGCCAGTTAATGAAACTTCCGTCCTTTGTCTTTCTCTTTACTTTTTGCTTCTTGCTGTAACCTATGACAGTGAGATCTTGTTATTACACAGTCTGGAAAATTTCCTGATCAATCCCCTGGTATTCCTTTGACTTTGCCACTACAAGAGGTGTCACTCCCACCTTGGATCCTGCTAAATTGTTCTCAATAATAAAGCAGTATTTCTGAAACTGATGGTCTGTCACTCACTCCCACTGTTACGTCCCCAATCTCGATTTGAATCTCTAACCCGGTCTTACACAGGGGAGCAATACGCTTCTGTTCCCATTCCACAAATGACCACTCTCTCAGGTAACATGTCAGAAAGAGTACAAATACTTCCATCATTTATTTTTAGATGCTGAGACAATGTGAGGATTACAGATACTGGAGATCACAGTTGAAAGATGTGGCGCTGGAAAAGCACAGCAGGACAGGCAGCAACCAAGGAGCAAGAGAATACATGTTTCAGGCATAACCCCTTCATAAGGCAACTGGGGGATGGGGTAAAGAGTTCTGAGAGATACGTCGGTGGTGGGGGAGGAGCTGGGCAGAAGGTAACTTGGAAGGCGATAGGTAAATGCAGTTGGGGGGCGATGGTGAGAGGTCAGAGGACTGGGTGAAGTGGATGGTAGTAGGACAGCTGGGACCCTCCAACCACACGGCATCAACGTCGACTTCTCCAATTTACAATTCTCCCCTCTCCCAATCTCATCCCAGATCCAACCCTTCAACTCAGCATCACCTTCTTCAACTCTCCTGACAATCCACCTTCCTTCCCACATGTCCACTCCACCCTTCCCTCTGACCTATCACGATCATTCACACCTTCATTTTCCTATCGCCTTCCCACTGACCTTCCCCGCAGCCCCACTTCTACCCTATTTATCTTTTGTCCCCCTTTCACACCCGCCTCCCCACCACTTTCCATACGAAGGGCTTGTGTCTGATGTGTCGATGTTCAGACACTGCCTGACCCGTTGTGCTTTTCCAGTGCCACACTTTTTGAATAATAGAGACTGAGCAGATCCCGTATCTCACAAAATTATACCTTGTTGTCCTTCTCCCGCTGTTCTTTCTGAGTAAACTTTCCCCACAGAGGTGAATCCTTTATAGAGATCAGGTACTAACTCCGTACCCGTCCTCTGCCTAAGCTGAGCACTCTCCTGCAGCTCTTCAACTTTTCTTGCGGTTCCTTTACTACTTCCACTAATGCCACTGGCTTAGCCTCGTTTACCACATTTTTTTTAACCACAGGCCCTTTCTTCAATGATTGCATTGTGACTTTGTCTATCCCACTTATTGCAGTGAAGACAGCTTTTCCTAGTGCCCTTCTTAAACCATCTGCACTGTAATTCTATGTGTTACACTCCGGTATTGTGAAAACACTTGAGGCTTTTCACCTCCTTTCAACACTCTTGGGCTTATTTATTAACCGAAATAAACCATTGCCAGTGTGCTCTCGATCTTTGTTTTGTAGAGTAGGATCTCCCCTTCTCCCAATTTCTATCCCTCACAGGAGGGAGATCCTACCTGAAGCTAAATTGCAGCTCATGCACCAGTGCGTATTGACCTGTCATCTCTGCCATGCTTCTCACTTCTCGAACTTGCTGTTCGTTCCCATGAACTCTGATCATCCCTGGAATTAAGTTTTTAAATTCCTCCAGCGAAATGATCTGTCTTGTCTATTATTTAAGGCCCGTGCTCATCTATCAAAATGACTATGTTTAACTCTTTCAAACTCAATATAAGTCTGACATGGTTCCATCATTATGTTTCTGAATCGTGCTCTATATACTGCTGGTGCCAATTCGTAAGCATTCAGAATAGCCTGTTTGACATCTGCATAACCTCATGACCCCTCATCTGACAGCGCTGTACATACCTCACTAGCTCTGCCGACCAGCTGAGTCTGAATTAGCATTACCCACTAGTTCTCTGACCACTCCATCTGTCTATCCAATTTTTCAAATGAAATAAAAAAGGCAGCCACACTTTTCTTATCAAAATATGGCAATGTTTTCATATATTTAAGTATAGCCCCAGCTTCTATTTTAATCTCTACCCAGTTAACTTGACTTTGCTGACTAATTTGCAACTTCTCAAGTTCAAATTCTCTCTTTCTTTTTCCTCTCTTTCACTTCTACCTCGCTTTCTCTTTCCTATCTCTTTCTTTTTGTCTCAATTTTTAATCTTCTAACTCCAGTTACTGCATTTGCAATACTTTTTTTCTAACTCTACTGCACTCACTGTCAGTTTCTCCCGTACACCAAAGTGCTCGACCAAATCCATTGCAATTTCAGCTTTCGTTTTGTCCCTAGTTAAATCCAATTCTAACCTATTTGCTAATTCTAAATGTATGCCCTTCCTGTCTTTCTAAACTCCCTTGGCAAATTTTGGAATCATTTTCAAACCCCAGAACCTCTTTCGTAATGTTAAATCCCATTTCTCTCACTTTTCATTTAATCATCCACATGTAACCAAAACTAAACATATTTTCCGACCTAAGTTTTATTTAAAGATCTTTGACAATAATTGCCACGTGTTGGAATCTGCTGAGACCTTATGTACCACTAATCTGTTCACATATGTCCCAATCCTGAATGACAAGCCCTTAAACTGTTATGACATCGATGTCGAACCCCTCTATTAATAAAAACCAAACATAAAAAAACTCACCTCGCCTAGTAATCTGTTAAAACATAAGTGACAGAGAACTCCCAAATTCTACAATTCAAAGAAAAATAACAATATATTTTATGAACACGAATAGTGAACATCAAACAACAACTATTCACATGTACAAGGCAACCTTTTCGTAACTACTTACGGACTGACTACAACTCCAAAACTATGCTGTTCCATTAACCCACTTATTGAACGTTACATTAACGTAGTCTCAACATCGCACAGTCTCTGTCTTTCCGCTGTCTTCAGTCTTCCAGCTGTTGATCTCCCTGGGTCACCTTCTTTCTGTGCTTTTTTAAAATAAATCAAATATATTGGAAAGAATATTTTTTTCTAATTTGAGACCAAAATGTTAGCTGTCCAGTTGGCTTTCACATTAATTTTCAAAACACCAGGTTTAGATACTCCCCATGACATATTCAATTCTCATTGTTTGATTGGTTTCCAGATGTTAAAACAATACAGTTTATCTGCCAGTGGTTTCTGGTATGCTGGACATGATTCAAATTAATTGGTTACATTCTAAAGTAATTTTTGGCATCGCAAGTAAGAGTCACAACACTCTCTCTAATGGATGTGATAGATTGGGGGCATTATTCTTTCTGACCAGGTATGTTAGATATCTATCCCATTTATCACCATACTCAAATAACCTCTGTTTCGCAAGGGAGATTTCCCTCTTTGCTGTCTGTGTGAGCCCAGCATTCAAACTAGCTCAGAGGGCTGTAATCTGCTGCAACTTGGTTACAGATGGTCTGGCAAGGTATGCTGTTTCAGCTCCTTCAGGCAAGCCTCGAGCATATGCAGCTGCTCTGCCTTCTGCCACTTCTGGGTCGCCAAGTAAGAAATAATCAAACTCCTCGCATAGGCCTTGGCAGTCTCCGAGACCGCCGACGTATTACTGGCTGTAAGCAAATTAATGTCCCAAAAATTTTTAAATTCCCCCGAAAAATATTCAATAAACTTGTTATCCTTCAGGAAGAAAGGAGGCATGTGCCAGTGCCATGCGCTTGTCCCATCACCACCGACTTTTGCCTCCATGTACACAGCTGCATGGTCAGAAATGACTATCTTCCAAATTCTGCAGGACAACACTGAATTCAAAAAGGTCAACAAGGCAAAAAAATGAAAAGCACTTACGTGGCTGAGAGAAAAAGGTGAAGTCCCTCTCCTCAGGGTGGGAAAAAGTGAGGTCTGCAGATGCTGGAGATCACAGCTGAAAATGTGTTGCTGGAAAAGCGCAGCAGGTCAGGCAGCATCCAAGGAACAGGAGAATCGAAGAAGGGCTTATGCCCGAAACGTCGAATCTCCTGTTCCTTGGATGCTACCTGACCTGCTGCGCTTTTCCAGCAACACATTTTCAGCTCCGCAGGATGGGGACAACTCCACACCCCCACCATTCCCAGCTCCCTGTTCAGATACATCAACTGCCTGAATTGCGGGGACGTAACCACAAGACCCCGAGGTATCCTGTCCACTTCGGGGTTAATAAGTCAGTTACAGTCTCCCCCTATTTCTGTATGATGTGCCCCAAGGGCCAGCAACCCGACAAGGGCATCTGTTAAAATTTGAGGAAATCTGACTGGGGTAGCATAAATTCAAAATCCCATACATATCACCCAGCATTAAAGCTTTAACAATCATAAACCATCTATATTCTACCTTAATTTGGTCTCACAGTTGAAATGGAAGATACCTCTTGATAAGTTAGTAGCCCCTCTGCTTTTTGAATGAAAGGATTTGAAAAATTCACATGTCTGAACATTTAGAGCGGTGAGGAGAGAAGGTGGAGTGAAGCGAGGGCTGTTGGAAAGGTAAAGGCTTAATTTATATTTGGGCAGTGGCTAAACCCGAGATACTACACGTGTAGTATCATCCTCTTGCCCCCATCCTCTAATCGGAAGGAGAAGACTCAGTAAGGTAAGGGGTTTATTAGTTTTTTCTTTATCTTTCTTTTACATATGTTTAAGTGCATTGTTTGGGTTTAGTTAGTTCACAGAAAGTTAAGCTTTCAATGGCAGGCCACCTCAGACCTGTGCATTGTGCCTCTTGCTTGATATGGGAGCTTGGGAACGATGTCTGATATTCCTGGCTCTTTCACTTGCAAGAAGCATGTCCAGCTGCAGCTCTTGTTTGACCACATGACGGCCCTGGAGCTGCGGATGGACTCACAGTGGAGCATGCACGATAATGAGGAGGTAGTGGACAGCACGTTTAGTGAACTGGTCACACTACAGGTTAGGATTGCTGAGAGAGACGGTGAATGGGTGACCAAAAGGCATAAAAAGAGTAGGAAGGCAGTGCAGGTGTCCCCTGCGGTCATCTTCCTCCAAAACAGATATACCGTTTTGGATACTGTTGGGGAAAATGGCTCACCATGGGAGGGCAGCAGTTGCCAGGATCATGGCACCGTGTCGGGCCCTGCTGTTCAGAAGAGCGTGAACAAGACTCGTAGGGCCATGGTCATAGGGGATTCTATTGTAAGGGGAATAGATAGGATGTTCTATGGCTGAAAACAGGACTCCCAGGTGGTATGTTACCTCCAAGGTGCTCGGGTCAGGGATGTCACCAATTGGCTGCAGATCATTCTAAAAGGGGAGGTTGAACAAAGTTGTCTTGGTGCATATAGGCACCAACGATATAAGTAGACAGTGAAATGAGGTCCTGAAAGAAGAATTCAGGGAGCTAGGAGAGAAGTTAATGGGTAATGCTGTCGGGATCACGTACTGGCCAGTGCAGAAATGAAATAATAGGCAGGATAAACACGTGGCTTGAGAGATGTGGCAGGAGGAAGGGGTTCAGGTTTATTGGATAATCAGTTCTGGGAAAGGTGGGAATATTACAAAATGGGCTGTCTACACCTGAACCAGACTGGAACCAATATCCAAGAAGAGTTTTTCAACTTACTGTTAGGGAGTTTTTAAACTAATGTGGCAGGGGGCTGGCAACCAGAAGAGAAAACAAATAGGCAGTTTGGTCAAGACTGGAGACTGTAAGAATTGTGAAGATGGCATGAATAAAGGGAAAGGTCGGCAGAGAGAGGATGAGCACAAAAATCTGGTGGCATGAAATGCATCTACTTTCATGCAAGGAGTATAGTGTGTAAGGCAGATGAACTTAGGGCTTGGATTGCTGCCGGAGTATGATGTTATTTCAATCACAGAGATTTGGTTGAAGGAAGGGTATGATGATTGACAATGAAATGTTCCAGTATATAAACGCTTCAGACAGGACAGAGAGGGAAGCAAAAGGGGGATGGGGGTGGAGTTACATTGCTGGTCAAGGACGATATCATGGCTATGCTAAAAACAACACTATGGAGGTCTTGGGTAGTGAGGCATTATGGGTGGAGCTGAGAAATAAGAAGGGCGCAGTTACATTGTTGGGGCTGTATTGCAGACGTCCCAACAGTGAGCGTGATCTAGAAGAACAATTAGGTAAACAGATTATGGAAAGATGTAGAGTCAATATGGTAGTGGTGATGGGAGATTTTAATATTCACAACATTGACTGGGATATACATATTGTCTGGATGGGGTGGAATTTGGAAGAAGTGTCCAGGGGAAATTTCTACTGCAGTATGTCAATAGTCCAACGAGGGGAGGGGTTAATTTGACATGGTACTGGGGAACGAGCCAGGACAGGTGGTAGAAAACAGCAAACAGTTTGCATAAATGTAAAAATTCAACGTCCAAACCTACCAGTTCAAAACTTCTAACATCTACGTCTACAACAGATCGACATCTAACACAATTGAAATGAAATTTTGCCCCATTGCCCACAGGAAGCGCTCATACTATCCACTAACACCTGCATTGCTCCTTCCAGATGAAGCTGTGTCGCTAAACCCAGGCAACATCTTATAACAAGAAAATTAAAAGTGGGCGCTCAACCTGTCCTATCCATGCTTTTACCCTCGGTACTCCTGGTTAAAACATACCCCCTGCTTCCCTCAACCACCTCCCCATTCCATATCAAGGGAGAGAAGTGAAACGAAATGATAAAAATTTTAAAAAGAAGGATAACGGGAGGAGAGAGAGAAAAGAGATGAGATCGAAAAATAAGAATAGTAGTACACACACACACACACACACACACACACACACACACACACACACACACATATATACACACACACATATATATATATATATATATATATATATAGGATGAAAAGGTAAAACACAGAGAAAAGGTAAAGTAAATATTATTGTCCAGATTATTCGAGCCAGCCAGTCTATTATATTGGTTCCAGGAGGTCCTTTGCTTTTTATGGTGAGTCAAAATTGAACAGTGATGCTCCAGGGCTGAAATGTAATATCTTACAGAGTACTGGATATTCAAGTCCCTCAGCTGTCTTTTTTTAACTCATTCAAGGCCTTCCTTCTGCGACTCACGATGGCAGAAAAGTATTGGAAAAGCATAATTCACAATCCTTTGTATACCAGAGGTTATGGCTCCTTCCAGATCCGTTTGCTTATAACTGTGTTATCCAGCCCTGCACCTACAGGTGTCTAAAACTGTCTTATCTAGCACTGCACCTACAGTCCGGCTAAAACTGTCTTATCTAGGACTGCAACTACAGGCCGGCTAAAACTATCCTATCTAGCACTGCACCTACAGTCCGGCTAAAACTGTCTTATCTAGCACTGCAACTACAGGCCGGCTAAAACTGTCTTATCTCATACTGCACCAACAGCCCGGCTAAAACTGTCTTATCTAGCACTGCACCTACAGACCAGATAAAACTGTCTTATCTAGCACGGCACCTACAGGCCGGCTAAAACTGTTGTATCTAGCGCTGCACCTGCAGGCCAGCTAAAACTGTCTTATCTCACACTGCAACAAGAGCCCGGCTAAAAGTGTCTTATCTAGCACGACACCTACAGGCCGGCTAAAACTGTCTTATCTAGCACTGCACCTGCAGGCCAGCTAAAACTGTCTTATCTCACACTGCAACAAGAGCCCGGCTAAAAGTGTCTTATCTAGCACGACACCTACAGGACGGCTAAAACTGTCTTATCTAGCACTGCACCTACAGGCGGGCTTAAACTGTCTTATCTTGCACTGCACCTACAGGCGGGCTAAAACTATCTTATATAGCTCTGCACCTACAGGCCGGCTAAAACTGTCTTATCTAGCCCTGCACCTACAGGCGGGCTTAAACTGTCTTATCTAGCACAGCACCTACAGGCGGGCTTAAACTGTCTCATCTTGCACTGCACCTGCAGGCGGGCTAAAACTGTCTTATCTAGCACTGCACCTACAGGCCGGATAAAACTGTCTTATCTAGCACTGCACCTACAGGCCGGCTAAAACTGTCTTATCTAGCCCTGCACCTACAGGTGGCTAAAACTGTCTTATCTCACACTTCACCAACAGCCCGGCTAAAACTGTCATATCTAGCACTGCACCTAGAGGACGGCTAAAACTGCCGTATCTAGCGCTGCACCTGCAGGCCGGCAAAAACTGTCTTATCTTTCACTGTACCCACAGGCCGGCTAAAACTGTCTTATCTAGCACTGCACCTACAGGCCGGCTAAAACTGACTTATCTAGCACTGCTCCTACAGTCCGGATAAAACTGTCTTATCTAGCACGGCACCTACAGGCTGCCTAAAACTGTCTTATCTAGCACTGCACCTACAGGTGGCTACAATTGTCTTATCTAGCACTGAACCTACTGGTCGGCTAAAACTGTCTTATCTTGCACTGTACCCACTGGCCGGCTAAAACTGTCTTATCTGGCACTGCACCTATAGTCCGGCTAAAACTGTCTTATCTTGCACTGCACCTACAGGCCGGCTAAAACTGTCTTATCTAGCACTGCACCTACAGTCCGGCGAAAACTGTCTTATCTTGCACTGCACCCACAGGCCGGCGAAAACTGTCTTATCTGGCACTGCACCTACAGTCCGGCTAAAACTGTCTTATCTTGCACTGCACCTACAGGCCGGCTAAAACTGTCTTATCTAGCACTGCACCTACATCCCGTATAAAACTGTCTTATCTAGCACGGCACGTACAGGCCGGCTAAAACTGTCTTATCTAGCCCTGCACCTACAGG
Source organism: Hemiscyllium ocellatum (assembly GCF_020745735.1). NCBI lineage: Eukaryota > Metazoa > Chordata > Chondrichthyes > Orectolobiformes > Hemiscylliidae > Hemiscyllium > Hemiscyllium ocellatum. The sequence goes on along the minus strand of NC_083405.1, from coordinate 11,398,276 downwards.
TGGCTAAAACTATCTCATCTAGCACTGAACCTACAGGCCAGCTAAAACTGTCTTATATAGCACTCCACCTACAGGCGGGCTTAAACTGTCTTATCCAGCACTGCACCTACAGGCCGGATGAAAGTGTCTTATCTAGCACTGCACCTACAGCCCGGAGAAAAATGTCTTATCTTGCACTGCTCCTACAGGCGGGCTGAAACTGTCTTATCTAGCACGGCGCCTACAGGCCGGCTAAAACTGTCTTATCTAGCACTACACCTATAGGCCGGCTAAAACTGTCTTATTTAGCACTGCACACACAGGCCAGCTAAAACTGTCTTATCTAGCACTTCAACTACAGCCCGGCTGCAACTGTCTTATCTAGCACTACACCTAAAGGCCGGCCAAAACTCTCTAATCACGCACTGCACTAACAGGCCAGCTAGAACTGTCTTGTCTAGCACTGCACCTAAAGGCCGGCTAAATCTCTCTTATCCAGCACTGCACCGATCGGCCTGCGTTAACTGTCTTATCTCGCACTGCACCTACAGGCCGACTGAAACTGTCTTATCTCGCACTGCACCTGAAGGCCGGCTAACAATGTCTTATCTAGCACTGCATCTACAGTTCGGCGAAAACTGTCTTCCCTAGCACTGCACCTAAAGGCCGGCTAAAGTTGCCTTATCATGCTTTGTTATTTCTATGCTTTAAAGGCCGCATTTTCTGCTCAACACTATTGAAGCAGACTGTTGTTAGTCATTTATTCAGAATTAGCAGGTAGTAAATTAAAATCCATTTTCTGCGGTTTTAGCAGAATTTTCATTTTGCAGCCTTGAAGCCATTTTGTTATGTTATTTGCCCCGGGAAGCCATCTGGTTGCCACATCGGTAAAGAAGAGCATCTGTTAAATTGTTGCCCCTGACTACAACAGGTCACCTCAGCCTTTATTCAGTTATCAGATTCAATCCTGTCCCTCTGTAACAGGCTCGAGGGGATTCCTCCTATACCTGTGTAACAGTCTGCACAGGCTAAATGGCCTCGTCCTATCCCTCTGTAACACATTGAAGAGGCTGAATGGTCTCCTCCTGTCCCTCTGTAACAGTCCCGAGACATTAAATGACACAGTAATCGATGCAGTATGAGAGGCCGTTAAACTGTATCGAATGAAGGTCCCTCCATTCTCAGTTACAGAGACATAAAGAACACAATTTACTCCAGGTGCTCTCTCAGTAACACCTCATACAGCTGCAGTAACACTTCTCTCTGTTTTGAATAGTTCCTTTTGCATCTTTCTACCTCTTCAAGTGTGAATAGGCTAATGTGGGCTGAATGGCCTCTTCCTATCCCTCTGTAACAGGTGCATTGAGAGAAAACTGCTTCCCCCGTTCCTGAGTCGCCAATCCAATGCTTTGTCAAAGTTATGAACGGGTTTGATAACTGGGCACTCTTACCCAGGAGTAGCCTCACACAAAGTCATTTAGCAATAAGTATCATATCTTGGGTTACAGTTTCGAGAGATTTCCCCTCCAGTCACTTTTTTGTAGCTGATATGATGTTTTATTCCTGTCTCCTTTTATAAACAGATGGGACTTATACAACCCTGCAGTGTTCCGGCAATACTCCCACATACAAGGAAAAATGATTAACTAGATTGAAAGAGTTATGGTCCATCCGCCAGTAACTCTCATCCATTCCATCCAGTCGCAGTAAATACTGACTTTTATTTTGATATGAAAAGGGAAGTAACGAAGGTGTCAACTGAGCCTGTTTGTGCGGTGACTGTGATTAATGCCAATCTCCATGGATTCTAATTATTCCAGTGGAGACTTCCCATCTTTTAATGATAAATGGGCTCTGTTCAACGTGTTATTCCACAGAATGAGCAGGAGCATCACCGACAGCACGAACAGGGATCAGCAGCTCCAGAGAGAAGGGGAGGAGACATCAGAATCTGAGAACATTAGACTGGAATGTTACAACAATGGACAGGAGTTTATCCTCTAATTTTTTCATTCTTTCTACATATTATGATGGGTTGTCATTATCATGGCGGATCTATTATGCTCTTTGCATTATTCAATACTTTTATTATCCACTCCTGTCTATCGTTGGTGTCCCTGGTAAGTCTCAATCTCCAGCTTTTTTTTCTATAAACCTAAAATCTGATTGAAGATTTGTAGCTCGGGTATCCGTTGTTGCGGTTCTGCTCGCCGAGCTGGAAGTTTTTGCTGCAAACGTTTCGTTCCCTGGCTCGGGAACATCATCAGTGCTGTTGGAGCCTCGTGTGAAGCGCTGCTTTGATGTTTCTTCCGGTATTTATATTGGTTTGTTCTTGCCGCTTCCGGGTGTCAGTTTCAGCTGCAGTGATTTGTATGTGGGGACCAGATCGATGTGTCTGTTGATGGATGTTCTTGCCGTTTCCGGGTGTCAGTTTCAGCTGTAGTGGTTTGTATATGGTGTCAGGAGATGGGAATCCTGCGCTAACCGCCTCAGCGCAACATATGAACAACCCCGGTTCCTCCACGAATGCAGAAAAAATCAAATCCTTCCACAATGTGTCAAGTACAGACCTCCAGTAAATAACCCACAAGCCAGGGAAACAGCCAAGAAGAACGGATTCAGGATGGTCCAGGTAATGATCACAGACGCTCACAACCGACTGCACAGATAGAAGCAAGAAACTGCGCGCCAAAAGTCGGTAATTTCAAAAACCACTAATCAGGAATGGACCCGGACCATAGAACAGGCTATCACTATAGGACAGAACAGGACAACACTCCGCAAAAAAACAGCACTAAGAGAAAAAATGGACAAACTAACACACAAAAAGGAGGACACTACAACACACAACTGGGTTAAAAACCTCTCCCACAGACAGCTCACAGACATGGAAAGAACTATACTGGCCAAGGGACTCAAATACAACCACAGGGATGCCAACACAGCAGACTTCCTAGGAGCACTAGAAAGCACACTCAGGAACAATGGACTGACAGAAGAGACACAACTAACAGTGAGACAAACGGTAGTACCCATGATGATAAGAAAACGACCAGCACATAACCTCAACACCAAGGAGAGGGAAGCACTGAAAGCACTGAAAAATGACAAAAACATAATCATACTACCGGCAGATAAAGGCAGAATGACGGTCATCCTAGACAAATCAGACTACATCAGTAAAGCGCAACAACTGCTCGCAGACACCAACACCTACCAAATGAAGGATTTAGACCCCACACCACAACTCACCAATAGAATAAACAACACACTAAGGAATCTACAAAAAAACGGACAGATAACCAAAGCGGACCAGCAAAGAATGAAACCTGAAAGCAACAACACCCCCAGATTCTATGGACTACCCAAAGTACACAAACCAGACATCCCACTCAGACCCATAGTATCACTACCAGGGACACCAGCATACAAACTGGCCAAAGAACTACAACAAAAACTGAAACACCTAGTCAGCAGATTCAAACACTCCATACAATCAACACAGGAATTCTTGGACGTCATCACCAATACACACATAGACAAAGAAGAAACCATGGTATCATTCGACGTGATGGCACTGTTCACTTCAATTGACAAAACCCTAGCCAGAGAGACAATAGCCAACCTACTGAACATACATAACAGAACACAGGAGGCCGAACCTATCAACAAGGACGGCATACTTAAACTACTGGACCTGTGCCTCACCACACATTTTCCATTCAACAATCAGATATACGAACAAATCAACGGAACACCCATGGGATCACCAATCTCGGGACTCATAGCAGAGGCAGTTATGCAAAGGTTAGAACAAACAGCCATACCACAAATCCAACCCAAACTCTGGATCAGATATGTTGATGACACCTTTGTAATCATCAAAAACACAGATATAGAAAAAACACACCGAATCATCAACGCCACACTCACAGGAATCCGATTCACACGAGAAGAGGAAAAGGATAGCCAACTCCCATTCCTGGATGTGTTAGTAGAGAGAACACCCAACGGAGAATTCACCACAAGGGTACACAGGAAACCAACACACACAGACAAAGTCTTAAACTATGAAAGTAACCACCCCAACACACACAAACGAAGCTGCATCAAGACACTATTCAAAAGGGCCACAACACACTGCAGTACACCAGAACTGCGAAAAGAGGAAGAGGAACATCTATACAAGGTATTCGCCAAAAACGGATACCCACGCAACTTTATCACCAGATGCCGAAGAGATAGACCGAGGAACGAGGACATGCCACAACCAAAAGGACTAGCCACTCTATCATACGTCAGGAGCGTCTCAGAACTGACAGCCAGACTACTGCGACTCTTAGGACTCATAACAGCACACAAGCCAACATCCACGCTCAGACAACAACTCACTAGAACAAAGGACCCAATACCCAGCATGAGCCAAACTAACGTAGTTTACAAAATACCATGCAAGGACTGCACAAAACACTATATAGGACAAACAGGAAGACAGCTAACAATCCGCATCCATGAACATCAGCTAGCCACAAAATGACACGACCAGCTATCTCTTGTAGCCATACACTCAGACAACCAGCAACATGAATTTGACTGGGAAAACACCACTATCATAGGGCAAGCCAGACAGAGAACAGCCAGAGAATTCCTAGAAGCATGGCATTCATCCCCAAACTCCATCAGCAGACACATTTACCTGGACACCATATACAATCCACTACAGCTGAAACTGACACCCGGAAGAGGCAAGAACATCCATCAACAGACACATCGATCTGGTCCCCACATGCAAATCACTGCAGCTGAAACTGACACCCGGAAGCGGCAAGAACAAACCAATATAAGTACCGGAAGAAACATCAAAGCAGCGCTTCACACGAGGCTCCAACAGCACTGATGATGTTCCCGAGCCAGGGAACGAAACGTTTGCAGCAAAAACTACAGCTCGGCGAGCAGAACTGCAACAACGGATACCCGAGCTACAAATCTTCAATCAGATTTTAGGTTTACAGAAAAAAAAGCTGGAGATTGAGACTTACCAGGGACACCAACGATAGACAGGAGTGGATAATAAAAGTATTGAATAATGCAAAGAGCATAATAGGTCCGCCATGATAATGACAACCCACCATAATATGTAGAAAGAATGAAAAAATCAGAGGATAAACTCCTGTCCATTGTTGTAACATTCCAGTCTAATGTTCTCAGATTCTGATGTCTCCTCCCCTTCTCTCTGGAGCTGCTGATCCCTGTTCGTGCTGTCGGTGATGCTCCTGCTCATACTATGGAATAACACGTTGAACAGAGCCCATTTATCATTAAAAGATGGGAAGTCTCCACTGGAATAATTAGAATCCATGGAGATTGGCATTAATCACAGTCACCGCACAAACAGGCTCAGTTGACACCTTCGTTACTTCCCTTTTCATATCAAAATAAAAGTCAGTATTTACTGCGACTGGATGGAATGGATGAGAGTTACTGGCGGATGGACCATAACTCTTTCAATCTAGTTAATCATTTTTCCTTGTATGTGGGAGTATTGCCGGAACACTGCAGGGTTGTATAAGTCCCATCTGTTTATAAAAGGAGACAGGAATAAAACATCATATCAGCTACAAAAAAGTGACTGGAGGGGAAATCTCTCGAAACTGTAACCCAAGATATGATACTTATTGCTAAATGACTTTGTGTGAGGCTACTCCTGGGTAAGAGTGCCCAGTTATCAAACCCGTTCATAACTTTGACAAAGCATTGGATTGGCGACTCAGGAACGGGGGAAGCAGTTTTCTCTCAATGCACCTGTTACAGAGGGATAGGAAGAGGCCATTCAGCCCACATTAGCCTATTCACACTTGAAGAGGTAGAAAGATGCAAAAGGAACTATTCAAAACAGAGAGAAGTGTTACTGCAGCTGTATGAGGTGTTACTGAGAGAGCACCTGGAGTAAATTGTGTTCTTTATGTCTCTGTAACTGAGAATGGAGGGACCTTCATTCGATACAGTTTAACGGCCTCTCATACTGCATCGATTACTGTGTCATTTAATGTCTCGGGACTGTTACAGAGGGACAGGAGGAGACCATTCAGCCTCTTCAATGTGTTACAGAGGGATAGGACGAGGCCATTTAGCCTGTGCAGACTGTTACACAGGTATAGGAGGAATCCCCTCGAGCCTGTTACAGAGGGACAGGATTGAATCTGATAACTGAATAAAGGCTGAGGTGACCTGTTGTAGTCAGGGGCAACAATTTAACAGATGCTCTTCATTACCGATGTGGCAACCAGATGGCTTCCCGGGGCAAATAACATAACAAAATGGCTTCAAGGCTGCAAAATGAAAATTCTGCTAAAACCGCAGAAAATGGATTTTAATTTACTACCTGCTAATTCTGAATAAGTGACTAACAACAGTCTGCTTCAATAGTGTTGAGCAGAAAATGCGGCCTTTAAAGCATAGAAATAACAAAGCATGATAAGGCAACTTTAGCCGGCCTTTAGGTGCAGTGCTAGGGAAGACAGTTTTCGCCAAACTGTAGATGCAGTGCTAGATAAGACATTGTTAGCCGGCCTTCAGGTGCAGTGCGAGATAAGACAGTTTCAGTCGGCCTGTAGGTGCAGTGCGAGATAAGACAGTTAACGCAGGCCGATCGGTGCAGTGCTGGATAAGAGAGATTTAGCCGGCCTTTAGGTGCAGTGCTAGACAAGACAGTTCTAGCTGACCTGTAAGTGCAGTGCGTGATAAGAGAGTTTTGGCCGGCCTTTAGGTGCGGTGTTAGATAAGACAGTTTTAGCCGGCCTGTTCGTGCAATGCAACATAAGACAGTTTTAGCTGGCCTGTAGGTGGAGTGCTAGATAAGACAGTTTTAGCCGCCTGTAGGTGCAGTGCTAGATTAGACAGTTTTAGCCGGCCTGTAGGCGCCGTGCTAGAAAAGACAGTTTTAGCCGGACTGTTGGTGCCGTGCTAGATAAGACAGTTTTAGGTGAACTGAAGGTGCAGTGTGATATAAGAGACTTTTAGCCGGCCTGTAGATGCATTGCTGGATAAGACAGTTTGAGCCGGCCTGTAGGTGCAGTGTTAGATAAGACAGTTTTAGTCTGCCTGTTTGTGCAGTGTGAGATAAGACAGTTTTTGCCGGCCTGTCGGTGCCATGCTAGATAAGACAGTTTTAGGCGGACTGAAGGTGCAGTGCGAGATAAGAGACTTTTAGCCGGCCTGTAGGTGCATTGCTAGATAAGACAGTTTGAGCCGGACTGTTGGTGCAGTGCTGGATAAGGTAGTTTTAGCCGGCCCATAGCCACAGTGTTAGAAAAGACAGTTTTAGCCGGTCTGTAGGTGCAGTGTTAGATAAGACTGCTTTACCCGGCCTCTAAGTGCAGTGTCAGGTAAGACAGTTGTAGCCGGCCTGTAGGTGCGGTGCTAGATAAGACAGTTTTAGCCGGCCTGTAGGTACAGTACTAGATAGTACAGTTTTAGCCAGCCTGTTGGTGCAGTGCTAGATAAGACAGTTTTAGCCGGCCGTTCGGTGCAGTGTTAGTTAAGTCAGTTTTTGCCGGCCTGTAGGTGCAGTGCTCGATAAGACAATTTTCGCCGGCTTGTAGGTGCAGTGCTCGATATGTCAGTTTTAGCCGGCCTGTAGGTGCAGTGTGAGATACAACAGTTTTAGCCGGTCTGTAGGTGCAGTGTTAGATAAGACTGTTTTATCCAGCTTGTAGGTGCAGTGCTAGATAAGACAGTTTTAGCAAGCCTGTAGGTGCAGTGTCAGATAAGACAGTTTTAGCCGGCCTGTAGGTGCAGTGCTAGATAAGACAGTTTTAGCCGACCTGTAGGTGCAGTGTTAGATAAGACGGTTTTAGCCGGCCTGTAGGTGCGTGGCTAAATAAGACAGTTTTAGCCGACCTGTTTGGCAGTGCTAGATAACACCACTTTAGACGGCCTGTTGTTGCAGTGCTAGAAAAGACAGTTTTATCCGGCTTGTAGGTGCAGTGCTCGATAAGTCAGTTTGAGCTGGCCTGTAGGTGCAGTGTGAGATAAGACAGTTTTAGCTGGCCTTTTGGTGCAGTGCTCGATAAGTCAGTTTTAGCCGGCCTGTAGGTGCAGTGCGAGATACAACAGTTTTAGCCGGCCTGTAGGTGCAGTGTTAGATAAGACTGTTTTATCCAGCCTGTAGGTGCAGTGCTAGATAAGACAGTTTTAGCTGGCCTGTAGGTGCGGTGCTCGATAATTCAGTTTTAGCCGGCGTGTAGGTACACTGCTAGATAAGGCAGTTTTAGCCGCCTGAAGGTGCAGGGCTAGATTAGACAGTTTTAGCCGGCCTGTAGGTGCAGTGCTCGATAAGACAGTTTAAGCCGGCCTGTCAGTGGCGTGCTCGATAAGTCAGTTTTAGCCAGCCTGTAGGTGCAGTGCGAGATACAACAGTTTTAGCCGGCCTGTAGGTGCAGTGTTAGATAAGACTGTTTTATCCAGCTTGTAGGTGCACTGCTAGATAAGACAGTTTTAGCCGGCCTGTAGGTGCAGTCTTAGATAAGACAGTTTTAGCCGGCCTGCAAGTGCAGTGCTACATAAGACAGTTTTAGCTGGCCTGTCGGGGCAGTGTTAGCTAAGACAGTTTTAGCCGGCCTGTAGGCGCAGTGCTAGATGGGACAGTTTTAACCTGCCTGTCGGTGCCGTGCTAGATAAGACAGTTTTAGCCGGCCTGTCGGTACAGTACTAGATAAGACAGTTTTAGCCGGCCGTTCGGTGCAGTGTTAGTTAAGTCAGTTTTAGCCGGCCTGTAGGTGCAGTGCTGGATAAGACAGTTTTAACCGGTCTGCCTGGGCAGTGCCAGATAATACAGTTTTAGCCGACCAGTAGGTTCAGTGCTAGATAGGACAGTTTTAGACCGCCTGTAGTTGCAGTGCTAGATACGACATTGTTAGCCGGCCTATAGGTGCAGTGATAAGTAAGACAGTTTTAGCCGGTCTGTTGGTGCAGTTTTAGATAAGAGAGTTTTACCCGGCCTGTAGTTGCAGTGCTAGATAAGACAGTTTGAGCCGGCCTGTAGGTGCAGTGCGAGATACAACAGTTTTAGCCGGCCTTTTGGTGCAGTGCTCGATAAGTCAGTTTTAGCCGGCCTGTAGGTGTAGTGCGAGATACAACAGTTTTAGCCGGCCTGTAGGTGCAGTGTTAGATAAGACTGTTTTATCCAGCCTGTAGGTGCAGTGCTAGATAAGACAGTTTTAGCTGGCCTGTAGGTGCGGTGCTCGATAATTCAGTTTTAGCCGGCATGTAGGTACACTGCTAGATAAGGCAGTTTTAGCCGGCTGAAGGTGCATGGCTAGTTAAGACAGTTTTAGCCGGCCTGTAGGTGCAGTGCTAGATCAGGCAGTTTTAGCCGGCCTGTAGGTGCACTGTTGGATAAGACAGTTTTAGCCAGCCTTTAGGTGCACTGCTAGATAAGATATTTTTAGCCGGCCTGTGGGTGCAGTGCTCGATAAGACAGTTTTAGCCGGCCTGTAGGTGCAGTGCTAGATAAGGCAGTTTTAGCCGGCCTGTAGGTGCACTGCTAGATAAGACAGTTTTAGCCGGCCTGTAGGTGCAGTGTGAGATAAGACAGTTTAAGCCGGCCTGTAGGTGCAGTGTTAGATAAGAGAGTTTTAGCTGGCCTGTAGGTGCAGTGTTAGATAAGACAGTTTTAGCCGGCCTGTAGGTGCAGTGTTAGATAAGACAGTTTTAGCCGGCCTGTAGGTGCAGTGCGAGATACAACAGTTTTAGCCGGCCTGTCGGTGCGGTGCTCGATAAGTCAGTTTTAGCCGGCCTGTAGGTGCAGTGCGAGATACAACAGTTTTAGCCGGCCTGTAGGTGCAGTGTTAGATAAGACTGTTTTATCCAGCCTGTAGGTGCAGTGTTAGATAAGACAGTTTTAGCTGGCCTGTAGGTGCCGTGCCAGATAAGGCAGTTTTAGCCGGCCTGTAGGTGCAGTCTTAGATAAGACAGTTTTAGCCGGCCTGTAGGTGCAGTGCTAGATAAGACAGTTTTTGCCGACCTGTAGGTGCAGTGTTAGATAAGACAGTTTTAGCCGGCCTGTAGGTGCAGAAGGAGATACAACAGTTTTAGCCGGCCTGTAGGTGCAGTGTTAGATAAGACAGTTTTTGCCGGCCTGTAGGTGCAGTCTTAGATAAGACAGTTTTAGCCGGCCTGTAGGAGCAGTGCTAGATAAGACAGTTTTAGCCGGCCTGTAGGTGCAGTGTTAGCTAAGACAGTTTTAGCCGGCCTGTAGGTGCAGTGCTAGATAAGACAGTTTTAGCCGACCTGTCGTTGCCGTGCCAGATAAGGAAGTTTTAGCCGGCCTGTAGGTGCAGTGCTAGATAAGACAGTTTCAGCCGGCCTGTAGGTGCACTGTTAGCTAACACAGTTTTAGCCCGCCTGTCGGTGCAGTGCCAAATAAGACTGTTTTAGCTGGCCTGTCCGTGCAGTGTTAGATAAGGCAGTTTTAGCCGGCCTGTAGTTGCAGGTGCAATGTCTCTGCTAGTGAGATATGGGTGACCTGAGCGTTGGAAAATAAAGTTGGTTCCCAGTAAATATCATCGGACCAAGGAACTTTCACATTAATCAATATCATGAAATTGTGCTTGGTAATTGTCCAAATATAATATTTTATCAATGTTTTTGTTTTAAGCTTTGTGCACAGTTCCTCCAAGGAATACGAAAGTGTATAACCTCTATGTTTCTGCACGCTCTGGATTCGGCCGTATGAAAAGTAAAGAGTGAAGTATTAACAGCCAGACCAATTACGCGTGTTTATTGACCAATTGCGGAACTGAGAGATGTTGCCAGGGTTCCAGATCTTCCTGTGGTGTCGTGAGTCGGATTCAGTATGGTCAGATTGCAGAAATGGTATAAGAGCTTTCAGTCCTCCACTATTGAGTGTAAGAAATTGGCCAGTCAGATGTGAGTATTTTCTCCGATTGGTTTTCTTCACTTTCAAACATGGTTGACTTGACCCCTCACTCTCTATCGTCCAAGTCCAGCCCGAAAATGTCCTGATAAGAATACATTGTGAAATGCAAAAAAGGAGTTGGGGACTACAGGGAGATGTCCAAATCTCTGGCATACCAAAACAGTGGTACCAGATTTAAGAGCTATTAATGGTATTGCACAGTTTGATCATGCCCTGGTGTCAAAACCAGCTCATATTCTGGCCTTGGTACCATCATATGTTAAATGTTTCAGTGTTGTCGACCTACAACATGCTTTTTTTTCCTCTCTCTGCCTCTTCATAAAGACAGTTAGCACCTATTTGTCTTTACTTTTACTTTTCCCCACCTGCTAGCTGCCTGTGGAATTCCTCTAATATGTCCGGGAAGCCTATCCAAGTTGTTACAACAGTACAGGATGGGGGTGCACTTAAGTGAATGTGACTAAGTTTATTCCATATGCCTTGGTCCAATGTACCAACCGCTACTGCTTCCCTGTGGCGGCTCACATCCCATGTGCGTGCCTACTGGAGGAGTGTTTCTCTGTTATTGTGGGTATTCAGGCTCTTTGTGATATTGGTAATGGCTCACACCTTACTATGAAACCCCTAATGGCACCTCCATCATCTCAATTGTGGAATGGAAGGAACCTGTCTGGGACAATGATCACATCTCTTACTGAAAAACCCAGTACTTTGTATTGAACAGCATTCAGACTAAGAGCCTAGTGCGTCCATATATTGTAGCTGTGGGTACTCACAAAGGCAGGCCTGTTTCTTATTGGGAAACCTCCTCCATTTTCTATACTAAACCCGGATTTTTTTTTAACCAAGACAAAGTGACTAACTTCATTGTTCTTAATGAAATAGGTCATCCCTGTGCTGCAGCTGTAGGGGCAGCTTTCATGACTACTGTTTCCAGCCCAACGACCTGGGAATGGGGCTGGGATTTCCCTACCAAACGTTCAGGTTCACCTGTATTCTGCGTGCATTGGAGGGGTGGTAAGGCTTTAGGTAACAGTAAAGCCCAGTTTCTGGCTTACACATTTCTCAGTACCTTTTCCTGAGGAGGATCTGCAGGAATTATTAGCCATCAAAATTGAAACTATCTTATTTGTGGTCTAACTCGCTTGGGCAAGGAGACCCCTTGAACTTAACAGGAGATAAGGACATGTTCTCAGCATTACGTCATTCTTCCAGCAAGACCGATATGCCCTCGAATACCTACACAGCAAAGAGGGTCGGGCTTGTTCCATAGTAAAGGGCAAGTGTATGATGGGGATTACTGACCTCAGAGAGAACATTTCCAAGTAGGTAGATAACATCATCGTCAATGAAATGATAGAAAGCACTGCATGGAGAGATGAAGTGGGTTGCTGTATCCACGAGTGGACCCCTGAGAGCAATATGGTGTGGGATGGTATAGCCCAGAGTGTCCTACTGACAGTGACATGGTGTGGATGGTATAGCCCAGAGTGTCCTCCTGACAGTGACATGGTGTGGACGGTATAGCCCGGAGTGTCCCCCTGACAGTGACATGGTGTGGATGGTATAGTCCAGAGTGTTCCGCTGACAGTGACATGGTGTGGACGGTATAGCCCAGAGTGTTCCACTGACGGTGACATGGTGTGGATGGTATAGCCCTGAGTGTTCCCTTGACAGTGACATGGTGTGAATGGTATAGCCCAGAGTGTCCTCCTGACAGCGACATGGTGTGAATGGTATAGCCCAGAGTGGTTCCTTGACAGTGACATGGTGTGGGCTAGTGTAGACCATGGTGTCCCCCTGACAGTGACATCGTGCAGGCTTGTGTAGACCGGTGTGTCACCCTCACAGTGACATGGTGTGGGCTGATGGAACCCGGTATATCCCGCTGACAGTGACACGGTGTGAGCTGATGTAGCCCAGAGTGTGCCCCTGACAGTGACGTATTGTTGGTTGGTGTAACCCACTGTGTCACTGATTTAAATGGAGTGTCATTGAGTCATAGAATGATTGAGCATGGGATCTGGTTATTCGGCCCAAACTAGTCCGTGCTGACCATGATGCCCACTCAATAAATTCCAATTGGCTACACTTGAAACATTTCGCTCTCAACCCTTCCCTTCGATGTATCTGTTCATTTTTTATATGTTGCTGTTGTACGTGTCTCAACCAATTTTTCTGGCAGCCCATTCCATTTCAAAAACATTCTCTGCATAATGAAGTTGCCTCTCAGATCCTTCTTAAATCTTTCCCCTCTCTCCTTAAACCTATGCCCTGTAGTTTTCAATCCCTCATCACTGGGAAAATGACGATATGCATTCATCCTATCTATGGCCCTCATGATATTATGCATTTCCATAAAAACACCACCTCATTCTCCTATATTCCAAGGGATGATATCTAAACCTGGCCAACCCGTTCCCTATAATTCTAGCTTTCTGGTCCTGATGTCATCCTTGTCAAACTTCTTTGCACACCTTTCAGGTTAACAAGGTAACCAAAACTGTACACAATACTCCAAGTGTGGCCTCACCAACGACTTACAGAACGGTAGCATAGTGTCCCAACTCCAACATTCAATGCCTTGAATAATGAAGGCAGCATGCTAAATGCCTTCTTTATAGCCCTGTCTACCCGTGATGCCGCTTTCAATGAAATATGGACTTGTGTTCTCTGTTCCACAACACTCCTCAGAACCTAACCATTTACTATATAAGTCCTATCTTTGTTTTACTTTCCAAAGTGTAACACCTCCCACTTATCTGTATTTAATTGCAATTTCCAATCCTCAGCTCACTTCCCCATCAGATTAAAATCCCTCTATGATTTCTGATAATGTTCATTACTATCAATGATACCTCCTCATTTTGTGTCATCCGTAAATGTAGTAACCTTCTTGGGAGTACTTGGAGTATGTTGTGCTGTTTGGGGCCCCATATCACAGAACAGATGTATTGGCCTTGGAACTTGTTCAGAGGGGTTACACGAGAATGGTCCCAGGAATGTAAAGCGTTACGTATGAGGAACCTTTGAGGACTCTGGATCTGTACTCAATGGATTTTAGAAAGATGTGGGGAGACCTAATTGAAACATACTGAATACTGAACAGTCAGGACAGAATCGATGTTGTGAAGATTTCCCAGTTGTAGGAGAGACTAGGACCCGAGGGCATAGCCTTAGAGTAAAAGGAACAGCTTTTAGAAAGGAGATAAGGAGAAACTACTTCAGCCAGAGAGTGGTGAATTCATGGAATTCGATGTCATAGAAGGCTGTGGAGGCCTGGTTACTGAGTATATATAAGACTGAGATGGACAGGTCCTTGATTATCAAGGGGATCAAGGGTTATGGCAGAAGAATGGGGTTGAGAAACTTATCATCCATGATTGAATTGTGGAGCAGATTCGATGGGCTGAATAGTTTAATTTCTGCTCCTATGTCTTATGGTCCTCATCATGCCTTGCATATTCGCATCTAGGTCATTTATGTAAATAACAAATGACAAAGCTCTCAGCATCAACTCCTGTGGCACACCATTAGCAATAAGCCTTCAGTCTGAGAAACAATCTTCTTCCACCACCCTCTGCTTCCTACAATCGAGCCAATTTTGAATCCAATTACCTAGCTCTCTCTGGATCCCACATAACCTAAACTCACTGACTAACCTGCCCTATGGGATCTTGTCAAAAGCCTTATGAAAGTCCATATACAGATCCTCAACTGTCCTACTCTTATCTATTCTCACAGTTACCTCTTTGAAACACATTAAAAGATTTGTCAGACATGATTTCCCGCACAGAAATCTATCTGACTATCCCTAATCAGACCTTGACTACCCAAATGTTGGTTGATCCTGTTTCTCATTATCCTGCCCAAAAACTAGCCTAACACTGATATTACGTTCGCTGACAAGAGTTCCTTAGCTTGACTTTGCTACCTTTCTTAAACAATGGAACAACATTAGCCACCCTCCAGTCCTCTGGAAACTCACCAGTAACAAAAGGGAAATCAAAAATCTCTGCAAGGGCCTCTGCAATTTCTTCCCTAGTCTCCCATAACATGTGAGGACGGACATGCTCATGCCCAGTGAATTTATCCACCTTCTTGTGCTTTAAGTAAACATGAAGGAGAAATATTCATTTAAAAAAATCCCAGCACCTCCTGGTGATTCCACACAAGGATGGCCATGCTGATCGTTAACGGGACATAGTCTCTCCCTCGCCACAGTTTTACTATTACTATAGCTAGGAACCCTTTTGGGATTATATTTAACCTTTTCCTGAAAGGTCCATCTTATACTCTCTTTTTGCGGCTCTGATTTCCGTCTTAAAGGTGCTTCTACACTTTGTATAGTCACCTGAGGATTGACTTGAGCCCGATATCTTAAATCCAATGTATGCCTTCTTTGTTTTCCTTAACGGAGCCTCAATATCCCTTGTCATCCATGGATCATGCCCACCCCCCCCCCCAATCACCATCTTTCTAATGAAAATAATCCTAATTTATTCAATCTCTCTTCATGGCTGACACCATCCATACCAGGCAACATCCTGGTGAACCTCCTCTGCACCTTCTCGAAAGCATCCACACCATTTTGCTAAGGTGGGGATTAGACTGTATGCAGTATTCCAAATGTGGCTGAACCAAAGTATGATTCAACCGTGACATTACCTGCCAACTCTTGTACTCAATACCCGATCCAATGACGGAAAGCATGCCGTATGCCTTCTTATTTGCTCCACTGATCTGCCTTGCCATCTTCAGGGGACAATGGACCTGAACACCCAGATCTCTCTGTACACCAATTTTCCCCAAGACTTTTCCATTTATTGTTAAGTTCTGTCTTGAATTGTATCTTTCAAAATGCATCGCCTTGCATTTCTCCAGATTGAACTCAATTTACCATTTCTCTGCCCAACTCTCTAATCTATCTATATCTGTTGTATTCTCGGGCAGTCCCCTTCACTACCTGCTACTCCACCAATCTTAGTGTCACCTGCAAACTTCCTAATGACAGAACCTACACCTTCCTCCAAATCAATTATGTATATCACAACAACAGTTTTCCCAGCACCGATCCATGTGGAACACCACTGGTCACCGAACTCCATTTTGAGAAACCCTTCCACGACTGCTCTCTGTCTTCTGTTGCCCAACCAGTTCTCTATCCGTCTAGCTAGAACACCCTGGACCCCATGCGACTTCACCCTCTTCATCAGCTTACCAAGGGGAAATTTATCAACCGCTTTACTAAAGTCCATGTATATGACATCTACATGCCTTCCCTCATTAATCAACTTTATCACCTCTTCAAAGATTTCTGTTAAGTTTGTAAGCCATGACATTGATTGCACAAAACCATGCTACCTATCACTGAGAAGCCCATTTTCTTTCAAATGGGTATATATACTAACCCTCAGTATCTTCTCCAGTAGTTTCCCTATCATTGACGTCAGGCTCACAGGTCTGTAATTACCTGGATTATTCCTTAAACGAGAGGAAAACCATTAGCAATTCTCCATTCCCCTGGGGTCTCCCCCGTGTTCAAGGACGCAGCAAAGATAGCTGTTAAAGTGGCAGATATTTCCTCTCTCGCTTCCCTCAGTAACCTGGGATAGATCCCATCCAGGCGTGGAGACTTGTCCTTCTGAATGCCTTAAGAATACACAACAGTTCCTCCCTCCTTACGCTGACTTGACCTAGAGTAATCAAAGATCTATCCCTAACATCAACATCCGCCATGTCCCACTCGTTGGTGAATATCGATACAAAGTACTCATTAAGAATCTCACCCATTTTCTCTGCCTTCTAGCATATCTTTCCTGTTTTGACATTGAGTGGGTCAACCCTTTCTCTAGTTACCAATTGCTCCTTATATACGAATAAAGGGCTTTGAGGTTTTACTTAATCCTGCTCGCTAAGGATACCTCATGACCCCTTTTAACACTCTTAATTCCTCATTTCAGATTGGACCTACATTCACGATATTCTTCTAAGACTTCCTCTATCTTCATTCGCCTAGACATTATGTACGCGTCCTTTTACCTCTTACCTCGTCTCACAATATCATTTTCATCCATCGTTTCCTAACCTTAACACTTCTATCTATCATTTTCACAGGAACACATCTGTCCTGAACTCTAATTAACCTCTATTTTTTAATACTGCTGACATACATCGAATGTGGATTTCCCTTGAAACAGCTGTTCCCAATCTACATTCCCCAGGTCCTTCCGAAGTTTGCTCTAGTTGTCCTTTCCCCAGTTTAGCTCTCTTCCTTTAGGACGACTCTCATATTTGTCCATGACTATTGTTACACTAATGGAATTGTGATCATTGTTTCCAAAGTAATCTCCTACTGAAACTTCAACCGCCTGGGCGGGCTCATTTCCCAACACCAGATCAAGTATGGACGCTTCGCCAGTTAAACTATTTCTATACTGCTCCAGAAAACGCGCCTGGACGCTCCTTACAAATTATGCTCCATCTCGGCCTTTAACACTAAGTGAATCCCAGTCAATGCTGGTAAAATTAAAATCTCCCATCACCACCATCTGTTGCTCTTACATCTTTCTATGATCTATCTACATATCTGTCTGTCTATCTCATGCTGGGTGTTCGGAGGCCTGTAGTACAGCCCCAGCATTGTTAACGCATCCTTTCTATTTCTGAGCTCTGCCCATTATTGCCTCACTGTTTGAATCTCCCGTGGTGCACTCTGTCAGCACAGCTGTGATATCTTCTTTCACCAGTAACGCTTCCTTCCACCCGCTTTACCTTCCTCTCTATGCCGCCTGAAGCATTAATATCCTGCGATATTTAGTTGCCAATCACGCCATTTCCTCAACCAAGGCTCAGTAATAGCAATAACATTATATTCCCAGGTACTATTCCAAGCCTTAGGTTCATCTGCCTTATCTATTATACTTCTTTATTAAAACTATCAGCCCCTCTGTGTTCATCCTCTCGTTCCTGCCTATTCATCCCCTTAATCCTGTTGATTTCATTATCTAGTTCCTTCGGCTTTAGTTATTACCTCCTTCCTGGTCACCAGCCTCCTCATTTGGTTCCTAATCCCCTGCCACATTAGTTTTAACACCCCCCCCCCAACAGTGTTAGCGAAAGCAACTTCTATGACATTGGCTCCAGTCCTATTCAGATGTAGACCATCCAATTTGTAATCGTCCCACCTCCCCCAGAACGGGTCCCAATGTCCCAAAAATCCGAACCCCTCCCTCCTACACCAACTCTCAAGGCACACATTCTTCCTGATAATTCTATGTTTCCTCCTCTGACTAGCACGTGACACTGGTAGCAATCCTGAGATGACTACCTCTGAGGTCCTACTTTTTAACTTGTATCCTAATTCCCTAAACATTTCCTTTGGGACCTCATCCAGACGGCACATTAATGTGGAGAGAGTTCATTGCGGCATATAAAGTATTAAGAATACTATGTTAGACTGATGAATAGGCTATCTAACTCCAAATCATGTTGATCTGGTGTTTTTTGAATGTCCTGCGCATTGTAACATATGCCTTACTCAGCCCACGTTTATATTTCAACCTATGATCTGTGTGATCTTGCTTACTACCATCTGCACGTACTGCTCGCAAATAAAGCTTTTCACTGGATTTAGGTACATGTGAAAATAAGTCAAATCAATTAATTATTTCTCACCCTAGCAATGTCTCTTTTAGAAATATATGATCGTTGCTAACCCTTACGTTTCAACGCCGTCATCTCTCCTTGTCTCATGGCACTATAGAGTAAAAATTCAGTTTCTTCACTCTCGCCTCATGGTATCATCATTTCTTAGATTAGACTGGTTATAATTGTTTGAGGAGATCATACCTGTTAGCAGTGCCCCAAATACTCTCTCATCAAGGCCCTACAATTACAGAACTACAGCTTTAACTCTGCACTTGAATCAGATTGCAATGAAGAGCAACATACCATATAAGATGCTCAATACTTACGCCTTGGATCTGCTATTTTTGTTGACTCATGATGGAGGGCATTCAGGTCCTTTTGGACAACAACACTTCTCAATCCCTTACCATTTAATCAATACAAAATGAGATATGTGCTGTTTATTTCGCTCATCCAAATCATTTCTATGCCATGCAAATTGCTGTAGTGCAAGCAATGAAACATGTGATACTCCCTTCAGACCATAAAAAGTGCAAGAAGCTCTGTATTGCTTCCACTGACCAATTCTCAATCCATGTGGTATATCCAGTTCTCCTCGTCCGCACTTTATCAATGTACTCTAACTTTCTTCGTGCAACTTATTCTGCAAATTCAAATGCACCACTCCCACTGATTCTCTTTTGAGGATGCGTCAACTAACACAAACTCCATAGGTTTCTCAACGATGACTTCCGGTTTCTAAATCTGTGCTGACTCTCCAAGTCACACCATGATTTCCCAAGTGTCGAGTTATAAAATTTCTCATAAAAGGTTCTAATATTTTCCTCAGACCTGACACCAAGGTACCCATTTTTTTTGGTTTTACCTCCCACGCTGGTTTTAAATATTTAGGATTACAATAACTACTTTCCACTCTGCAGGAACGAGAATGTCCAGAGTCTAAAGAAATGCGAAGGGTAATCAATACTTCTTTCTTGACATTACAAAGTTTAAAAGACATTTTGATAAGTATATCAATAGGAAAGATTTGAAAGGATATGGTCCAAGCGCGGGCAGGTAGTACTAAGTTAGTTTGGAATTGGAATAGTCAGCATGGACTGGTTGGAACGAAGGGTCTGTTTCTGTCCTGTATTACTCTATATCACTTTCACTATATTGCCACTTCCCTATAAACTTTGGGGTGGAACTCATTTGGTGCAGTAACTTGCCAACCTTCAATTCAATTAGTTTTTTGAGTAAGTTCACTTTATTAATTCTAATCATGCACAGGTTCTTCTTTTCACCAGTCAATCTGCCCCACAGCATTTCTGGACGATTTTCAGGACCTTCCATTGTGGAGACAGCACGAAGTTATTACCCTCAGCAGGAGGCAGAGAAGGATTCCATCACTGAGTGAATACAATGGAGCACTGCAATTGGGAGATGATGGACGTGACAACCACTCCCCCTCAGAAAGTTCTAGAATCCAGACAGTTCAATGAAACTGACAGTTCCTCGTCACTGACAGTTTAGTCCACTCCCTCGGGCGAGGTTACAGGTTTTGCTGAAACAAATGACACAAAGCTGTGACCATTTCATTTTAGAATCATACTGACCTCACACTTTGCACTTGGCACAGGTCCAGATCGAGGGAAGAAAAAAGTTTGCGATCAAAATATGTGTAACGAGAAGAGTTGCCAGTAGCGAATTGTAACTGGAAAGGTGTGGATGATGGTTTATTCAGAAACAGCGTTGAGGCAGAAGTGAAGACTGGGGATATTGTGACGGTGGGAGTGGACAGGTTTTGTGTAAGATGGAATATTGAGATATAATTCAATACAGGATAAAATGGGGTAATCGCGGTTATGAACACTTTTGTTTCTTCTCAGATGTTTGTAAGCGAAGGATATGAACTTCATGGTATAGAAATGGAGGTTGAAAACGAAGACAACATATTTGCCAAATATTCAGAGAAAACGATGACATTCACAATTAGTTAGAGAATTAGTAAATGGGCAGAGATAGACTCACCAGGAACACCAACAATAGCGAGAATAGGATAGTTACCTGACTGAAAAATCATCAGCAAATAGAGCCATTTGAGATGTTGGTACTGCACTGAAGTCTCCTCCACCACAACCACTTCCAATATAAAAACTGTCTCTGGGCACAACTGCCCTGAATATATACAAGAAATACGGTTTCCCTGGATTTTTCTCTCACAGCTCCTACCAGTTAATTGTTTATCATTTATACAATGCAATTCTATAATCTGTTTGTAAAGATGCAAACATCTTATTGCACAGTTTGTATGTCTTTTCATTTTCAGATTTTTTGTAGCCTTAGCGCAAAAGTAAATGTTTTTTTTTAATTGACCTGTTTGATGGGATTCAAGGGTCAGACACAATCCGTATTTTAATGGGTGAAGAAACAGAAAGGAATAGAAGACAGGGGCTGTGGAGACTGATAAGGAGTAAAGTGACATCCTCTCAGATCCCAATGTCTTCTTGACAGACAGAATAAAATGAAATGAAGAGAATGAAACATAATATATTCAGAATAAGGAATGACAAGTGTCCGTGCAAACAAAACAAGATAATTCGAAATGGAACGGCCGAACAATGACTGATTTGTGTATGTGTGTGTGTGTCTGTGTGCATGTCTGTATGTGTCTATGTGTGCCTTTGTGTCTGAGCGTGTGTGTGAGTGTGTGTGTGTGTGTCTGTGCATGTGTGTGTGGGTGTGTGCGTCTGAGTGTGTGTGTCTGTGTCTGTGTGTGAGCGTGTGTGTATGAGTGAGTGTGTGTGTCTGTGTGTGTGAGTGTGTGTGTGTCTGTATGTGAGCGTGAGTGTGGGTCTGTGTATGTGCGTCTGTGTCTCTGTGTGTGAGTGTGAGTGAGTCTATGCGTGTGTGTCTGTGTGTGTGCCTCTGTGTGTGTCTGTCTGTCTGTGTGTGAGAGTGTGTGAGTGTGTGTGTGTGTCTGTGTGTGTGCATCCATGTGTGTGTATGTCTGTGTTTGTTTGTGTGAGTGTATGTTCAGGTGTGTGTTTGTGAGTGAGTGTGTGTGTGTAAGTGTGTGCATTTGTGTGAGTGTGCGTGTCTGTGTGTGTGAGTGTGTGTCAGTGTGTTTCTGTGTCTGTGTGTGTGAACGTGTGGGTATGTATGAGTGTGTGTGTGTTTGTGTGTGTGTGCGTGTGTGTGTGTCTGTGTGTGTGAGTGCGTGTGTGTGAATGTGTGTATGTGTCTGAGTGTGTATATTAGTGTGTGTGTCTGAGTGTGAGCGTGGTGTCTGTGTGTGTTTTGTCAGTGTTTGTGCGTGTCACTGTGTGTGAGTGTGACTGTGAGTGTGTGTGTCTGTGTGTGTTTGTGTGTCTGTGAGTGTGTGTGATTGTGTGGGTGTGTGCGTGTGACTGTGTCTGTGCGTGTCTGAGTGTGTGTGTGCGTGCGTGTCTGTGTGTGTTTGTGTCAGTGTTTATGCATGTCACTGTGTGTGTGAGCGTGACTGTGAGTGTGTGTATGTGTGTGTTTGTGTGTCTGTGAGTATGTGTGATTGTGTGGGTGTTTGCGGGTGACTGTGTCTGTGTGTGCCTGTGCATGTCTGAGTGTGAGCGTGTGCGTGCGTGTCTGTGTGTGTTTGTGTCAGTGTTTGTGCGTGTCGCTGTGTGTGAGTGTGACTGTGAGTGTGTGTCTGCGTGTGAGTCTGTGTGTGTGTATGTTTCTGTCTGTATCTACGCGTGTGTGAGTGTGTGTGTGTGTTTGTGTCTGTGTGTGAGTGAGTGCGTCTATGTGTGTGGCTGTGTCTGTGTCTCTGTGTGTCTGTGTCTGTGTGTGTCTGTGCCTGTGTCTCTGTGAGTTAGTGTGTCTGTGCGTGTGTCTGTGGGTGTGTATGTGTCTGTGTGTGGGAGTTCATGTGTGTGTCTGTGTGTGTGTCCGTGTGTGTATGTGTGTGTGTGTGTGTGTGTGTGTGTGTGTGTGCGCAGATTCATAAGATGGTTCATATGTGTGCACCATATTCAGAATGAACAGGAGAAACAAAAATGATGCATATGATGTACAAAATGTATAAAATATTAATGTTTTTTTAATCGTTAGCTGAGGTGTTATGTTCCCCTTTTCCACGACGTACTCTCTGCCTCCTGCCCCTTTCTTGCATTCCCAGATCTAATCTCTAATTCTTATCGGGATGGATGTTATACTTTCCTGCTTCTGGTATTCCAATTTATTTCAGTTAATCAATTTTCTACCGGGAAACATAGACATTGTCCTGCTGGGTTCTGTCAACAGTCGATACCTGTCATATTGATAGAGATAAAAGTTCTGGCATCAGAGTCAGCAGTTCAACATATTAATCTGTTGCACATTAACTGTACAAAGGACTACAGCACACAGGAATTGTCAAACCAAATACAAAAGTACATCAACTTTTATCAGTCCTGTAGACTTCTCTATTTTTACATCTCCATGTCTATATTCACTCTCTCTTTCTCTTTCTTGATCCAGTTAATAACTCATCCAATCGTTCTTCGTGTCCCATGTCTCAAATCACTCTCCTTCAGTTTACATCTATTGCTCACTTTTGGATGAAATGTCTTATTATTGAGCAATGTAACTAAAAAGACATGAGGGAGGAGTTGGCCAGTGTTAGTTGGAAGGGGAACTGAGCACGGGAATATGGTGAAGCAGCAATGACAGCAGTTTCTGGAGATAATTCAACAGCACATCAGAAATTCAACCCAAGTAAGAAGAAAGATATTCAGCGGAAGACAAGGCAGCCGTGAGTGATGACGAACTCAGGGACAGCATAAAAGTAAAGGAAAATGCACACAATGTGGTGAAGGTTATTGGGAATATAAATGATTACGAAGCCAACTAATTCCGGCATGGATAACTAATAACAGTAAATGGGAGGGGAGGGTGAAATATGATATTACGCTTGTTAATCATATAAAAAAATTGAAGGACTACTATATATAACAAGGAAGGCAGGGAGTAAAGAACAAAGAAAGAACTGTTGGAAAATGAAGCTTGAATATTTACAGGATACAATGGAATGGCATTGATATTGATATTTGACATCAGTCTTCATGGTGGAAGCCACCAGCATAATACCAGAACTTCAAGCCAGTCAGGGGATAGAAGTGAGTATAGTGACCACCAGAAACGAGAAGGTGCTGGGGAAGGTAAAGTTGGATCAATCACCGAGACCAGTCGGACAACACTCCGTTGTTCTAAAGAGATATCGAAGTTGATTGTGGAGGCATTGCTGGTGAGCTTTCAGGAAACTTTGGAGTGAGGGAGGACTGGTAAATGCAACTTCCTCCTTTAAGGAGAGAGGTACACAGAAGACGCCAAGTTATAAATGGCCAGGCAAGTGAAAACTGTTGTATAGAAAGACTTAATGGATCCTTGGGCTTATAGATAGATGTGTGAAAACAAGGAGGTTGTGACGTACATTGGACATGTTGTGATTAATCTACAGTCTGACAAGAGTTACATTTGCAATGCTATTTTGAACAGCAGGCTTGAAAATACGGTTGAAACAAAGGAAATCAGTTCGAAGGAGATAGGAACATACGTGACAAAGGGACTGCTTCCTTGATCCTGTAGTAAGAATGTTGAGACACTGTTGTCAGTAAACAGACTAAACAAAATTTATAAAAAAAACACAATAAAATCTGTTGTTGTGGAGGTCTCAACGTGCAACTATGTAGCCAATATATATGATGCTGAAAAATCACAGCACGTCAGACAGCATCCTCGGAACAGAAAAGTCAACATTTCAGGCTGAAAGACCTTATCAAGATTGGGGCGGGGGACGGAGAACCGGGGAGTAAATAGAGGGAGGGGCGTGGGGTTGGTGGAAGGGTAAGTAGGATGGTGTTAAGGGATGCAAGTAGAGGGATATTGTGATTGGTGAGTGGGAAGGGTGCAGCAGATATGCGGATGGGAAGATGGACAGCTTAGGTCAGGTTAGGGAAGGGGAAGATGGGATAAGGCTGTGGTTGGGGAGATCTTGAAGCCAGTGAAGTCAATATTGAGACCATTGAACTGTAAGCTCTCCAGCTGAAAGATCGGGTTGTGTTCCCCAGTTGCTGTTTTGCCTCACCCTGACAGTAGAGGAGGCCAAGGGTGGACCTGCCATTGGATTAGCGGGGCGGGGGTGGGGTGAAGTAATTGAAATGAATAGCAACTGGAATGTTTGTTTGGCAAAAGCGTGCAGACAGCAGATGCTCCATGAATATGTCCCTGAATCTCCCTTTGGTCGACACGACATGGAGGAGACCACGTTGGGAGTTGGAGACAGTCTCAGTGCGTCAGGATCAGGCTCTGTGTGGGGCATCAGTGCTCTGCACGCAACAATCAACTAGACTTTCCAGTTACCAAACATTTTAATCCTCCCTCCCACTCGTCCGGCGACATGGTCATGTCCTATCCATTGTCAGGAAACATTACCTGAGTGCTTACATTTGAGGCTGATAGCCCAATGGCCTCAATGTTGACTGCAGAAGCTTCGAACTCCCTCCACCTGCAGCCTTATCCCATATCCAACTTCTCATTCACATATCCACTCCACCCTTCCCATTAACTAATCACAGTAACTCCATACCTGTATGTACCTAGCACCATCATACCTCCCCTTCGCCCTTCCATATCCAATCACTCCATTTTTGGGCTCCCCTCTCCCTCGCCAGTTCTGACAGAAGGTCCAAGATCAAAATTTGCCCTTATTGCCCCTCTAATTCTTTCTGGTCTGCTGTGTTTATCCAGCTCCAGATTTATTAACTCTGGCCTCCCGCACCTGTAGTACTTACTCTCTCCAAGTTGTGGAACAATGTAGTCTACATATAGGAAGAAATTAATGTGGACATTTGAAAAGATCTTTGACTCATTGCTCATTTATTAACAACGCAATACACACCTTCCAGATGAAGCAGCATTTCACTTGTACCCTTACAATCCGGGCTCCTGTCGTTGCTGCTCACAATGCAGTACTCTTCACACTGGCGAGACTAACCAGAGACTGTTTTGTTGAACACTTCCACTCTGTCTGTTGGATTAACCCTGACCCTCTCCTTGCTTCGCATTTCAATAAGTAACCTTGCTCTCATGCTGACATTTCGAACCTGGGCTGCTGCAATGTTCTAATGAAGCAGATCCCAAGCTCGATTAACATCTTACTTTGCATTTTGGTACGTTACAGCCTGATGGAGTTATAATTCAATTCCATACTTCCACAGCCTGACCCCATTATGATGGTTCTCCAATCTTCATACATTCGTTTTCCTCGTCTCCCAATGAACTTACCCTGTTTTTGAATCATTTGTCTTGCACTCAATTAAGGAAACCATCCCCCCCCCCCACCCCACAATGTAATTGATACTCATTTCGCATTTGATGCTCTTTTACTACAACCAAAGTCCATTCGTCAGTGGCACTGCGCCTCCACGCCTTCTGTTTCCCGTCACCCCTCCTCTACTTTTGTCAAGGGATTAAAAAGCTCATTTTCCAATCCTTTTCTATTCTGAAGAAGAGTCATACTCGACTTGAAACGCTAAATCTATTTTTCTGTCTTCGCCGATGCTGCCAGATTTGCTGTGTTTCTCCAGAAATTAACAAAACTCATTTTCAATAAAACAATTAACTATGGATACTGGAAATCTGAAACCAGAACAAACAAAATAAATTGTGAGCCTTGAAGAACGGTCACTGTACCCAAATGATTAACTCAACTTTCACTCCACTCTATCAATTTCTGTTTTGCAAGACGTTTCAAAGATGCGTGTCAACGTTGCTCAAACCCCCTGTTCAACATGGAGCGCCATATACCAGGAAGTGAAGGATAACACAAGAAGCACAAATTCATTGGTTCTGAAACTACAGGAGGCTGTCATCAGTGACCCTTACAGAGCTCTTGCTCTTAGTCAGAGAGAGAAATAGAGGGAGATACATTCACTCTACTCACAGAAGGTAGCACATACTGGAAAGGAAAGTATTCAGATGAATATGTTAAAGGGTGTTGAGGAATGAGACAAACTGTAAGTGTGACACCATGGAGAGACCCTCGGTGGAATGAGAATATAAAATTGGACGTGTACTACATCAGAAACCAGAGTAGGTCACTGGGTACAGGGCTGTTGGGTGAATGGGTCTCGGCGTGAACTGGGGGACAGGCAGCTGAACCGCATTGGAGATGTTGCAGCTCAAATTGTGTATTCCATGTGGTGCTGTAAACCATAGCAACAACAGAAGCAGAATTATATTTAACTATAATCTGTAACTTCTTGCCCGGAATAATCCCTCAGTCTACCATTATCAGTCAGGCAATCTGTGGTTCAATGACGAGTGTGGATAAACATGCCAGGGTCAGAACCATTTGTTCCTAAAACTAATGGCAAACCATAAAGCTACCGCACTTTACTTGTTACATCCCAAACTGCAGAACTAACATCTGATGGAGAGGGCGCAATGATCCCAAGACAAACAGATCAGATCGAAGCTATGCAGTCCTGCCACATCCAGTATAAATGGATAAAGCAACTCACTGCAAATGAGTGTCATACACGTGTCCCCATCCTAAATAATGGAACAGCCCTGCACATCAGTGGAAAAGACAATGATGTAATATTCACACCATACTCAGCTAGACGTGTTGAGTCTATGATGCATTTCACCTCATCAGGATGCCCACAGAATCATAGATGGCAGTTTTCAAACAATCGTTATCGCTCTATGGGACATGAAGAAACATCTGAACACAATAGATACGACAAAGCAATGTACAGCAAGCCATGTCCCTCGAGAAGCTGTTTCATTCCAGTTCCAAATCTGATATCTATCTGCAATGTGGAAACTTACTATGACAAGCCCATTATGAGGAGAATAATTCCACTATGAGCAATATCACCCCCTCAGTTCCATCACGACAGTCAAATTGGTAGGAGCTCTTTTTGACTGCGCTGTCAATCAGCACAGAAATAACCAGCTCAGTGTAGTTTCTGATAGGTTCCCATGTGGAGATGGTGCTGTTGTGAAAATGTCACTGCATTTCTAATCCAGACCATTCTAATGCTCTGGAAGCTGGTGGAAGTTAAAACAATAAATAAAATGTCAAGATTTAAAATCTGGTGTCTGTAACAGTGACCTGAAGCCAATGTCGAGTGTAAATACCAATTTGCTTCCCCAATGTAACTTCAGGAAGTGAATCTCCTGTGTTTTCTGGTCTGGTCTAAAAGTGACCCCAAACACACAGACATGTGATAAACTCTTCAATGATCTCTTAAACAGCCAAGCCGGGCACTCAATTGTATCAAACTGCTCCGAGGTCTGAAAGGATAAACCCAGACAGAACACCCGGCACAAATCTCAGTATTGGAAAAGGGAACGGGAACCACAGGTCTGTCGGCCCTGCAGAGACCTCCTTCCTAACATCTGAGAGCTTGTGACAACATTTACAGAGAAGGACGACGTTTTTCAACAATACCAAGCATTCCCCAAGACAGCTGAGACTGCTCTAACCCGGGTGGGAATTTTACATGAGGCTGGTAAAGTGTTATTGATACTGTACAAGATATTAATCATATCACATCTAGAGGAGTGTTTACAGAATTAGTCTCCTCACTGAAGAAAGGATATTGGAAGCAGGTCAGACATTGTACCTTCAACTAATACCTGCAATGAAGGGGTTAACTTATAAGGAAAGGATGATCAGGTCGATCTAATACGCATTAGAATTTACACGAATCGAAGATGATCGTATTTTTACATAGAACACCGGAAAGAGTCAGCAACAGAAGCCAACTACACAGCTAATTCCACTTCTCCAGCTTGTTACACAGGAACAGCAGAAGGATATTCAGGCCTTCGAACTTGTTACAATAGAACAGGACGAGGTTCTTCAGCCCCTTGTGCCTGATATACAGTTACAGGAGGAGGTCATTCAGCTCCTCGAGTCTATAACACTGCACACAGAGTAGGCCATGAGGCACCAGTACCCTGTTATGCAGCAACTGGATCAGTCCATTCAGCCTTCTAACACAGAACCTGGAATAGATTGGTACACTAGAATAACAGGATGCCATTCAGCACGAAAAATAAAGAAGGAGATAAAATTATTTGAGACTTGTAATGGAAAGATGGAGGTAATTCACCCATGAGTCTGTTGTATGGGAACAGGAGGACACAAATCACTTCATCGATCCCATTTCAGGGATGCAGGAGGTGATTGTTCAGTATCTCGAAACTGTTTTGAAGAAATACGAAGAGACCGTTCAGCCCCTGAAAATGTTGTACAGCAACAGGAAGATACCACAATCCCTCAGGCTTTTGACATATTATCAGGAGGAGGAGAAGCAGATCTTGAATCTGTACATCAGCATATTCCAACCATCCAGAGTATAATGCACGAACACCATGGGGACATTCAGCCCATTGAGTGTGTAAATCAGGAACTGAGTGAATCCATTCAGACGCTCATGCCTATTACACAGCGATTGGAGCAGATCTTTTAAAGCTTGTGCCTGTTACACAGGGAAACTGGAAAGGGAACGTAGAGGTTGCAAAAAGTTAGGAATTAGGATAATCACTTTTACTTGTCACGAAAAGGTTGTGAGCAAACTCTTGAAAATTAAGGGAAATTGTGAGAATCCGTTATTAATTAATTAAAAACAGGATATTTGCAAAGTCGAATCTGGATGCATCAGAATCAGCATGATTTTTTTTAGAATTTGTTTGACTCGAATTTTTTAAAGATGTGACAAGCAAAGTAGACAATAGGGATCCTGGAACAATTAAGTACCTACACTTTGAAAAGGCATTGATTAAACGCTGCATAAAATATTAAGCTGTAGAATAAGAGGACATGTGTTTGGGATGGGGTCATTCGCCTGGATAGAGGGCTGGTGAACCAACAAAATGCAGAGACATGGATTAGTTGTTTCGTTAGTGGTTGGCAACTTTTGGGGTTCCATAGAGCTCAGACCACATGGCCCGACAATTTATCATCCATTGTTTTACTTGGATGAGAGGAGGGAAAACACTACAGCCACATTTTCAGCTGACACTAAAACACGTGGAAAAGTAGGTTGATGTAATGAAGATGTAGAAAATTTACAAACATCTGGCCGCTGAAATTTAACGTGAATAATATGGGATTAACCATTCTGATCAGAGGAATCTAGCATGTTATGGAAATGGCGAGCCACTTCAGAGTACTTACGTGCAGAGGCATAATACAGAAAACTCACGTGCAGATACAACAGGGAATGAGAAAGGCAAGTGCATTTTTTATCATTTACTTGTAAAAGAACAGAGTATTAAGGGAGTGAAGAATTCCTGTAACTCTGCAAGGTGTTAGTGAGACGGTAACTGACGTACTGGGTTCAGGGTTGTTGCCCTGACTGCAGGAGGGATGTTGTTACAACGAAGGCAGTTCAGAACAAGTACATTAGATTGATTCCAGAGACGAATTTGTCTTTTGAAGCGAGTTTGAGCAGTTCAGGCCGATGCACTCTGGGTTTAGAAGAATGAGAGGAGAACTCATTGAGGTCTGGAGGATGTTACAGGTGGTTGACAATGTCGGTTTGGAGTGGATATGTCCTCATGTGGGGCAAGCTAGAACAAGAGATCATAGTTTTAGGATTATGCAGAGCGGATTTAAAACAGGATGAAGAGAACTTACTTCTCTCAATGGGTTGTGAATCTGTGTAATTCACTGCCCCAGTGTGCAGGGGACGCTGGGACATTGAGCAAGTGAAGGAATACGGAGAGCAGGCAGGGAAATGGAACTGAGCCGGCGATGACATCAGCCATGATTGTATACAATGGCGGAACAGGCTGGAGTGGCTGGATTGTATCTAGTTCTTATTCAGCCCTTTGACAGTGCTCCACAGGAATGGGGGAGAACTGGTTATCAAACAGGAGGCAGGAACTCTGGATATATTAATATTAATCAGTTTGACAGAACGTAACCAGTGGAGTCACACAGTGACCAGTGCTGGGTCCTCAACTGTTTATAATCAATATCAGTTATCAGGACAATAGAACAGATGTACTGCTGCTAAGTTTGATGATGTTATTAAGGTAAGCAAGACATTAAATTATCAAGAGAATGTGGAGATGCTGCAAATTGATATGGACAGTTAAAGTCAATGAATAATACCTTGCCAAGTGGAATATAACGTAATGTATAACCTGCGAACTTTTTCAGGAAGAATGGGAGGCATTTTGTCAGTGAAATGGAGATGCATTATATGACATCGGTGATACAGTGTGTTCTGGAGGGTTCACTCGAAACCATTCAGACATGGGAAGTGTTGTTCCATCTCCCTGATGGTCTGCTCCCTGACATTCTCAGTGGTCCTGTTGCTCTCAGTACACACGGGATATTTTGATGTGGTTGGTTGGCGGTGGGGAGTGGTCAAGTGGAGGATGTTTTGAGCTGTGTTTCAAGGGGACAGTCTTTAGCCGAAAGATTATCCTTTCTTTCAGACTGGAGATCGAATGATGATGGGAATGGCTGACTGCTTCTGAATGAAGAGACTGTGGCTGCTGCCAGGACAGTGAGTATTCACCAACATGATGCCCTGTGCATGGGCACACTATAACATTAATGGGGTGAGAGGTCCTTCAGTTCCTCTAGCTCTCCTCATTGACATGGGGACACCACACAAGCATGTACATCACCGGAAATCCTGCTATATTGAGAAAACACGGATACATCCGTCACCTCTCTGCTGAAAGAGAAAACACTCATCTCATCCACAATATATATCCTCTGTCACCGAATGGTGACATTGATGTTGAGATATTGGGAGATGATGGATATGTCAACCACTCCAGCATGGAAAGTTCCAGATCATAGAAGCTGTATGAAACTGTCACCCTAACAACCACTGGCAACACCGTCCTCCCCCTGGTGTGAAGGTGCAGGTCGTGTTGAAGGAGGCGACACCGCTCTGTGACCAGGGCCTTGTTCAGTCAGTGTCCCCTCACACTCTGCTCCTGGGTTAAGTGGAGCTTGGGAAGCTGTTCCTGGAAAACCCGGTGTGGATCCAGCAGACCCCTTTCCCAAGACACACTCACTCCCTGGTTTCAGAGCTTCTCCTCTTTGTAGCTTATGCTCCATTTGGTGCTCATGTTACAGGCCCAAATGTTGTAACTAAGTCCCCAGGCTCCATCCAGAGTTGGGTCACCAAATCCTCAGGTATCCCTGAATGTCTGTGACAGCTCACAGCACAACGTCCAGTGCCTGCACTAACTTTTCAATAACAGGAGTCAGTCAGAATATCCTCAGCTACAAGTATTATGGACATGGCCATACCCCGTCAAAATATTTTAAGAAGGCAGCCTAGACCCTAACTTTTCCTACTGTAAACGTAGATGCGAACTGTTTGCTCCAGATGTTGCAACTGGTCAACCCATTCAATGTTAAGCAAAATGTAATCCATTCAAACGCTCCAATTAAAACACAATCAAAGAGAATAACAATTGGGGAGAGCTTCTCTACTGGAACACCTATGCAAACAATAGATACAATGCTTTCTACTAATTAACTGCGCTAAGACAGGAACACCCCATAAACAGAACCCCCCCCCCCCGCCCCCCTGGCATAAAAGTAAATTCAAACACAGAATCTAATGTTCAGTTCTCCAATCCTGGAGGAAGCAACTTTAAGAGAGTTTTCAGAGAGAATAACAGCTGGGGATCATGTCTTGGAACTTCCAAGCATTCTGGAATCCCAAGCAGCTTCTGAATGCTGTAGCTAACAACAAAGCGAGAGCTGGCCACTGCCCTTCCATTGTTACCAACGTTTTAGTAAAACCTAAAGGCCTTCTCAGTTATTTACTTAAGCTGTTTTCAGGCAGCAGTTCGGCATCCCTGCCTCTAAGACCTCTCTTAAAAAAATTCAAGATGAAATAGCCTTTTTAACGTGACAGCACCTTCACAACTTCCCGTTTGAAAGAAAACACCAATATACAAAAATAGCCTCATTTCAAACTCTTTATTCTTCCTGTTTTTGCAGACGACAATGCATATATATTGCATTGACACTAAGCATGCAAGCATTCACAACTCCATTCTATTTCAATCAGTTTACTTCTGCTACAGAACGCCTCAGTTTTTCTTCATCCAAGTTTCGACAACTTGGCAGCAAGTACGGTTCCTTGTCCTGTCACCTGTGTAACTTTCAAATTGCATTCCAACAATAATAGGTCTATATGAACAGACTGGACATCTTCTCCCTAAATTTCTCTAAAAATGTTCATGATCAGCATATAGATTTGTCTCAGTCATGTTTTAAGGCAATTTAAATGCTGAAATATTGTAACGCCAACACCAAGTTCAAGGCCTCCTTCCCAGTTATGAAATATTCCTGTTGATCTTTTCACTGGACTTTCCAACCATCTGTTACATAATAGAGCACTTCTCATCCATCCAATAGTCCTGCTGAATGGCATATCTCCTCTTGTCTCAGCTTAAAGGATTGACATGCTCCTGTTCCTCTTAATGCAGTAACTCCTTTACCTGCTACTCCTGGCCTATGTCACGTAACATTACACACAAGTATATATTTTGATATCTTGCACATTCCTCGCAAGCCCTACCAGAAGCCAAACTTTGATTTATGGCCCCAACTAATAATCATTAGCCATTTCAGCTTCTAATCTTGCCATTTTAACTCTCTTCTCTTCCACACGAGTTCTCATGACTGCAGGAAGTGAGTTTTGGAACTCCTCCAAAATAAGAATCTCTCTAAATGTGTCATAGGTTGCTCTCTTTTTAATACCCTGACTCATCTTTCAAATTTACTTTGTTTGATCCTTTCAAACTCAATGTATGTTTAACCAGGGATGCAATTTGAGATTCTAAAACACTGTCTGTACGCTTCTGGCACAAGTTTATGTGCACTTCAGATTTTTTTAACCTCTTCATACTGGCCTGATACCTCTTCTGATAAGGATGCAACTACCTCACTCCTTGTACCTACCAACTCTGTTTGTAGCAACTAAATCTACATGGTCATTGGACACTGCAATCGTGTGGCCACTTTCTCAAATGAAATTGAAAAAAATTCTACATCATTCTCATCACTTTTAGACAATGCCTAGATGTAATGAAATAGATCCTAATCAGGCCTTTGGCAACCATAGGGTTTCTCATCCTCACTATCCTCCTTATCCAGCCTACAGTCTACCTTCATCTCCACCCAGATAAGACGACTTTCCTCTCAAATTGTTAACTTTTGAAGTTGAAACTCTCTCGCTTTCTGCTTTTCTTCTTTCCTTTTCTGTCTTTTGTCTCCTTTCCGTTTCTTTAAATTCTACTTTTAAACTTATTTCAAACTGTCTCAATTCCTTTTTGTGTTCAAGCTGCTTTCTCTGCAAATACATATGTGTGTGTGTGTGTGTTTGTGTGTGTGTGGGGTGTGGGGGGTGGGGGGCTTGCATTTGGAGTGGTTGAACGTGAAAATCATTGCTTGAGAGAAAATTCTCTTAATGGAAACCAGGTTAAATATGAACAACTGGCAGGGATTTGGATAATCGACACACGGAGACTGAGGAAAGTTTAATGGACAGCTGAGTTAAACCGCTTTAAAATATTAAACTAAAGACATTGTCAGAAAACAAAAGTGATATAGATCAGCGTGAACAGGAATGACAGATGGATGGGATTTTGGCCTGAGTTCGAATCAGATTTGCTTCTGCAGGTTTCAACCTGACAGCGTCAGCAGCAGTTTGTTGTCATCATGAAGTCTGTATTTCACAGCTCAACGTTCAAACAGCAGATAAGTTAAGCCAGTGAATTATATTCTGGAGCAGTGAGTAAAGTTAATAATTGTCAGGGCATGGTGTCAGGAATCAGCTCATGGCCAAAGGGATCACCAAAGTTGTGATTCTTCTCTGTCAAACAACACCTGCAATTTCCCCTCCAAGCCACCCACTACCCTGACTTCGAAATATACCGGTGTTCCTTCACAGTCCTGGGGGCAGAATTCTGGAATAACTTCCCTAACGGCATTATGGTTCAACCTAGAGCACGTAGACTGCAGCGATTCAAGAAGGCAGCTCACCACCACCTGCTCAAAGGCAAATAGGAAAGGGCTATCCATGCTGGCCAGCCAGGGATTCCCAAGTCCCAGAAATGAATTTTTAAAAATGATATTGGCCAGGGATGGGTTGGAGTCCCAGGAAGGAAACGGAGTTTGTAAACATAATAGAGGACAATGACCTCCACACTCCTAATGTTTAAATAACAAAGACAGTGAGACAATGGTTCACATCTGAAACTGAGTAGGTCAACACAGAGACCCATGAGTAACACTGATGCAGTTAGTCGTGGTCTGTGGATTCAATATCTGGATTCAGAATCTCAACATGAACAATAATAGTCACAAGAAGTGAAGACTATATGAAAGAACAGTAACACAGTCATAACTTTTTCCTAGAAAAAAAACATACTTGGTCGTTGAGACTTACCAGGGACACCAACGATAGACAGGAAAGGATAATAAATATATTGAATAATGCAAAGAGCGTCATGGATCCGCCATGCTAATGGCAAATGATCATAATGTGTAAAGAGGAATGAAACATCATCGGATAAACCTCTGTCCATTGCTGGAACATTCCAGTCTAATGTTCTCAGGTTATGATCTCTCATCCCCTTCTCCATCTGGAGCTACTTATCCCTGTTAGTGCTGTCGATGATGCTCCCACTCATACGATGGGATAACTCATTGAACGGTGCCCATTTATCATTAAAAGATGGGAACTCTCCACTGAGACAATTAGAATCCATGGAGACTGACATTAATCGCAGTCACCAAACAAACAGGCTCAATTAACCCCGTCCTTACACAGCATTTCATATCGTAATAAAAGGGAATATTTACTCCGTCTCGATGGAATGGATGAGGGTTACTGACGGACGGACTATAAATATTCCTTTTTTTAAATTTTTCCTTGTATGTGGGAGTATTGTCAGAGCACTGCGGGGCTGTATATGTCCCAGGGATAAAATAACAGAGTAGCTTCATAAGATGTCTGGTGGGGAAATTTCTGGATACACTAACGCAAGAGAGAAAATGAGGATTGCAGATTGGAGAGGTCAGAGTCGAGAATGTGGTGTTGGAAAAGCACAGCAGGTCAGGTAGCATCAGATGACCATTGACATTTCTTGTGTAAGCCCTTCATCAGGAGTGAGGTTTGTGGACCAAGGGAACTGAGAGATAAATGAGAAGGGGATGTGGTTGGGGAAGGTAGCTGATAATGTGATAGGTAGATGAAGGAAGGGTTGGAGATGATATGCCGGAGAGGAGGGTGGGGCAAATAGATGGGAAAGAAGTTGGACAGGTAAGATGGGGCGGTGCTGATTTGGAACTGGGATAAGTTGGAGGGAGGGAAAATGAGAAAACTGGTGAAATCCACATGGATCCTATGTGGTTGTCGGGTCCCAAGGCAAACGTTAAGTCTTTCTTCCTCCAGGTGATTAATGTTTGGTGGTGAAGGAGGCCGAGGACCTCCATGTCCATGGCGGCGGGGTGGGATGGGGAGTTAAAGTGTTCATCCACGGGGTGGTGCGGTTGGTTGGTGCGGGTGTCCCAGAGATGTTCTCTAAAGTGTTCCGCCCATTGGCGTCTGATCTCCCCAGTATCTAGGAGACATCAGGAGCAATGGAGAGTGTAGGCAACGTGTGTTGAAGTGCAGGTAAAACTCCGAAGGATGTGGAAGGATCTTTTGGGGTCTTGGACGGAGGTGAGGGTGCAGCTTTTCCAATTCTTGTGGTGGGAGGGAAAGGTGCCATGAGTGGAGGGTGGCTCGTTGGGTGGCGTGGACCTGACAAAGGAGTCACGTCGCGAATGTTCTTTATGGAACACAGATCGGGGTGGGGAGGCAAATATATCCCTGGTAGTGGGGCCTGTTTGTAGGTGGCGCAAATGGGGGAGGATAATGCATTGTATCTGGAGATTTGGTGGGATGGAAGGTGAGGAACATAATGTTCTTTACCTGGTGCAGGCAGAGGTACGGGAAGTGGATGAGATGCTCTGGATGGCATCGTCGTCCATGGGGGAAAGGAAATTGCTGTCTTTGAAGAAGGAGACCATCTAGGATTTACATTGGGTTAAGAGCGTGGTCCCGGAAAAACACAGCAGGTCAGGGAACATCCGTGGAGGAGGAAATTTCGACGTTTTGGGCAAAACTTTCTTCATCAGCAATTGCACTTTCGTCCGAAACATCGTTTCTTCTGCACCTCCGAGGATGCCTGACCTGATGTGCTTTTCCAGCACAACACACTCGACTCTAACCTCCTGCATCTGAAATACTCACTTTCGCCTATACGCTAGGTTCAGCCACTTCTGTAATACTGACTTTAATTTTGTTCTCACTGCTGTAGGAACGATGTTGTTATATGTGAAAGCGTGCCGAAAAGATTTTGAAGTATATTTACAGTATTGGTTGGGGCGGTGGTGGTGAGTGATGTTGAGCAACAGCGAGAGTATGACTGGGCTGGGGCTATGTTCCCTGAAGAGTTGTTTCTGAGGACCGACCTTACTGAGGTTTGTCACAGTGAATCCAGATTCTCCAGGGTGAGCAATGCCAATGACCAGGGAAATAGACAGGAAGACATTCACATTGAAACCGGAAAATTACTCATCAACAACATGTTGCCGAACCATGGAGGTAGACTGAAGAATGGGACTGCTGGAAGAGTCAGAATTTGGAGGGTTCAATCACATGAATGAGAACAAAAATAAATCCATTGCCATATTAACTGAAAGGACTAGTTATTATTAGCCTGCACAGACCAGGCTAGTGCACTGCTGGATACCACCCTGCAATAATTCCAGAGAAGAACACTGTGCAGACCGGGGTGGTGTACTGTGCAATGCAATCACAATTTAGCAGACCACCATAGTACATTGATCTATAAGCCCAGATGAGATATGCGACCAGGGTGTGGAACTGTATCCATCATCCCAGTGCATTGTTCAGTTACATTGTGTTAAATCACTGCACAGCGTGGGGAAGCTTGCAGCCCATGCTGGAAGTAACAGGATGTACAACTCCCATCCATTACAGCTCCATATCTCCATTGTGCTGTGACACAGGGGTGCTGTGGGTATGAAAGTCACGCCAGGGAGAGATGGTGTGGGAATCAGTTTAAGTATTAATAAATGGGAGGGGTTTAGGGAATAGACAGAAAGAGCGAGATTGAGAGATAATGTCATGGAAGAATGTATTCCCAGGATCCAGAAAGCTGAAATGAAGTCATTTCAACGGTATCCTACAACATGAGCCAGTGTTTCCAGGAATGATGGGTGAATGGGATATTGGTGTGAGTTCAGAGTTCAGGTGATGGAGAGTATTGGATGAGCACTTGTTTGGCAGCTTTGTAACTGGGGGTAGGGTCAGCAGAGTCTTCGACAATAATTTGTCACATTGACATTTTCACTGAGTATGATAGAAGGATTGTTTGAATGAGACTAAACATAGTTTCCTGGTGATGTCTCATCGAACTCACCTCATTAACTATCTACCCCACAACCTGGCTTCCTCTAATTCAA
Source organism: Hemiscyllium ocellatum (assembly GCF_020745735.1). Classification (NCBI taxonomy): domain Eukaryota; kingdom Metazoa; phylum Chordata; class Chondrichthyes; order Orectolobiformes; family Hemiscylliidae; genus Hemiscyllium; species Hemiscyllium ocellatum. The sequence continues at coordinate 11,360,165 of NC_083405.1, read as the reverse complement.
TGCCAGCTCGATTTTCCTTCACAGTTGGAGGTACTCACAAACACCCGCATAACCCCAGATATTCTGTGATCCCTGGCACTGTTGCCAACTCCAAAAGGGTTGAGCTTTCTCCGTTTGAAGCTGCCGTGCACAGTTTAGATTAGATTACTTACAGTGTGGAAACAGGCCCTTCGGCCCAACAAGTCCACACCGACCCGCCGAAGCGCAACCTACCCAGACCCCTACATTTACCCCTTACCTAACACGACAGGCAATTTAGCATGGCTAATTCACCTGACCCGCACATCTTTGGACTGTGGGAGGAAACCGGAGCACCCGGAGGAAACCCACGCAGACACGGGGAGAACGTGCAAACTCCACACAGTCTGTCGCCTGAGTCGGGAATTGAACCCGGGTCTCAGGCGCTGTGAGGCAGCAGTGCTAACCACTGTGCCACCGTGCCGCCTACCCTGAGCATCGCATATAACGGTTCAATTACACAACGGTTTGTCAACAGAGACATGGAAGTCCTGGTGAATGGGCTAGTACAGACGGTAACTATTCTCTTCCCAGAGTGGGCCACGCTACCAGACCCACCGAGCATGGTCTGACCTCCCCACCCAGCTCAGTGCAGTATCTGCGGTCTGAGAAAATGTCCAGCAATACAGGATTTGTATCAATAATATTTCCCGCTCTGTCAGGATAGATGTCACCGTATTCTCTCTGCTCCATCACACTCACTGTATATCTTTTAAAGCAGCAAGTCCCGAAAAGGCTCATGCTCCACCACTCTCACTACTGCATGCAGTGTCCCTTTCTCTCTCTCTCTCTCTCTCTCTCTCTCTCTCTCTCTCTCTCGCCCCACTCCCCTCCACTTCACCCACCACACCACTAACGCTTCATAGATACAACAGTGTGAACTGACTTCCTCTGGACACATCATCATGTCCCCCACCAACACCATCACTAACACTATGGCCACCCACCCCCACCCTCATTCCCTCCCTGCTTTCTCTCATTCCTGGAGAAACAGCCTGAAATAGAACAGAAAGGGCCAAGTTGGGTGGAGGAGCGCCCGATATCCGTTCCCACACACACCCCTCTCCCCGCCACGTGGGGAGGATCCTGGTACGATCCAGAGAGGACCGGGAAGCCTCGTGTGGCGGTTCTGAAACATCCCCACATCCCACCAACCGAGTAAGGAACAATGTTCAGTGAAGGACAATTCTCACTTTAAACCCACTCGCAGCACAACTTAGAAGCTGGGGCCCTGATGCCGTCTTCCTTTTATGCTGGGCTGGTCCAAATGGAATCCCCACGGTCTTGGTGGGCAGGAGGGTGTCCTCATAACACATCGTCACCACCAGCTCCCAGGAAGAGAGCACTGAGGCTCCCATCTACACCTCCTGCTGTAAACAGCTCAGATACTGAAACTAATTTATGAGATTTACTGCTCTCCCCACTTTTCCTGAAATCTTTAATAATCGGTGATCATATAAAACCAGGACCCTCTGCTCCTGCACCCCCTTTATAATGGCACAGCCTATTTTATGTTGTATTGATATGTCCTTCCTATCAAAATGCATCGCCTCACACTGGTCTGCAGTGATCCCCTGCTGTCATACACCTGAACACGACACTGACGTGTGATTGTCCTTTTAGAGTTCCAGGTAAAAACAATGACTTTTGATCCTTGAAAGAATAGGGACATTTTTCAGACTGGAGGTTTGTGAGCAGCAGTGTGCTGTAAGAATCAGGACTGAGTTCACTGCATTTCATCATTTATGTAAAGGACTTAGACGTGAATATCTGGGTCAGAGTTTGTAAGTTTACAGATTACATCAGAAAGGTTGTGCAGAAGCTTATCTCAGAATACAACGAGACCACAATTAGGTGGGACAAAGGGGCAAGTACTGACAGATGAAGTTTAATTTAGATAAATTGCATTTTAGGAAGGCAAATCAGACCAGAATTTATGCACTTAATGGTAAGGTCCTGGGGAGTGCTGTGAAACAAAGGGACATAGAGCTGCAGGTACATTGTTCTTTGAAAGTGGAGTTGCAGGTAGACAGACTGGTGCAGAACATATTTGGCACATTTGCCTTAATCAGGCAGAGCATTGAGTACAGGGGTTGTGGTGGTATGTTCTATCTGGACAGGATGTTGGTGACGCCACTTTAAGAATACTGCTTACAACTCAATTGTCTGCAGAAAAGATTTACACGGATGTTCCAGGACTGAAGGTTTGAGCTTTGGGACAGGTTGATTAGGTTGAGGTGCTTTCTCCTCAGAGGCTGAGGGGTGACATAATAGAGGTTTATAAAATCATCAAGAGAGCATAGGTTGAAGGCAAGAGGGCGAATGATTGAGAAGGGACCTGAAGATAAACGTTTCACTCAGAGAGTGTTGTGTGTACAGACATTGCTGTCAGAGGAAGTGGTCAAGGAGGGTACAATCACACATTTAAAATGTGTCTGATAAAGGAGGAATATTGGCCAAATGCTGGCAAATGGGACTAAATCAGATTTGATAACTGTTTGGAGTGAACAGATTGGACTAACTGGTCTGTTTCCGTTCTGCATAACTCTGTGATTCTATAAGAGGGATGATGAAAAATTCGGAAAGGACCTTTCACGTCGGAATTCTACTTCACTGGAAGTTTTTATCGTGCCTCTATGTTCACATGGACTCAAAGCTGCGTTAGTTAATTATTTGACAGGGAAGTGAGGCACAGATATTTGGACTCATACAGGAAAGTGGGGCATCATAGCGATGGTGAAGTGAATCAGTAACTTGATCAGCCACAATTTTAGTGCCTGGTGGAGAAGGCTCAAAGTATCTAATGACCCGCTCCTGCTCCTCAGTCCCATGTTTCTGTGTTCCATTCAGCCCCTCAAACCTGCTAGGCAGGAGCAGTTGGAGCCTACTTACACCTATAACCTGGTGCACAGAAACAGAGGAGACCATTCAGCCCTTCAAGGCTGTCGCACACGCTTTGAAGTGATTTGGGAAATGTAATTGGAAAACCCAGGTTGGGTATGAAAGAGGCCCGTCATCTCTATTTGCAGAGCTTCCCGTCTCAGAAACTTGTGTTTCATTTGTTGATCATGTTATAGACTCAGATTCACTGTGAATGCCGCCCTCATGCCTCAGCCAGTGATGTCTAACAGAATCCTCTGGCCTCCTGACTGCAATATACAGTAATTGCACATGCATGAAAATTACACTCACTAACTATCCAATAACAGAATGTGAGCACATCAGGAACAGGAGTACGTCCTTCAGTCCCCAAGCCTGCCTTGTCCTTCAGTAAGATCGTAGTTGATCTGCTCTTGATCGCAAATCCTCTTTCATATCCAATTCTTCATAGCCCTCAACTCTCTGCCAGGTTAATATCCATTTACCTCCTCTTCAAACACTTTCAGTCATCTAGCTCCCTGAGCACTCTTGAGAAGAGAAATCCTGACATTCAATACCACCTGTTTGACGAAAACGCTTGCTGCTCCTCTAACATGTCTTATTGATATGACGTGTTCAGGTAAAAATGACTGGCCCTGGTATCAAGGCAGTGGTTGACTTCTGTTGATATCAAGGAGCTTAACAAAACTGGACTTAATGGGAATCAGAGTGAACTCTCCAGTGTTTGGAGTCAAACATTGCACAAAGGAAGGTGTGCATCATCTCAGTCCTGGGTCACCTCGGTGGGAGATCCTCAGGATAGCTTCCGCTTCACAAACATCTTCAGCTGCTTCATCAATGTCTCCCCACCCTCACCCTCCCCACCATAAGATCAGAAGTGGGGATGATCACTGAGGATTCCACAATGTTCAGAATAATTTGACGTCCCCGTCAGCTCCTGAACTGGCCTGTGCCCATGTGCAGCAAAACCCAAACTCTATTGAGGCTTGTGCTTTTAAAGAGTCCGTAACATTCATGTAAAAAGACTGCCTGACACTGCACATTGCCACAGTAAAATAAGAGTTCATTCCGCACCTCACACTGGTTTCACAGGAATATGAGGAAGTCATTCGGCCCATTGATACTATTGGAGAAGAACAGGGGCGAGAGCTGAAAATGTGTTGCTGGAAAAGCGCAGCAGGTCAGGTAGCATCCAAAGAGCAGGAGAATCGACGTTTCGGGCATGAGCCCTTCTTCAGGAATGGCTTTCTCCTCGAAGAACAGGGACAGCCCATTCAGTGCCTCCAGCCTATTACTCAGGAAGAGAAGGAGTCTAGTGTGATGGGCCACACCAAAGCTCCTCGACAATATTTGAAGGCAATAGCCTAGACTCTAATGTTTTCTTATTTTAAAGGAAATGTAAAGCATCTATTCCAGATGCAATGTGACTGGTCAAACTACTTGGTGTGAAGGAAAACACCATCTACTTAAATACGAAAGATGAAAGAAAATCAAAGAAAGAGGAATTTAGAATAACGTAATTCTATTGGACAAGTTAACAGAATAACAGATCTAGGAACTATTACTAATTCAAAGTTTGTGAGAAGATTTGTAGCTTGTTGTGTTTCTGTTCGCTGAGCTGGGAAATTGTGTTGCAGACGTTTCGCCCCCTGTCTATGTGGCATCCTCAGTGATTAGGAGCCTCTTGTAAAGCGCTTCTGTGATGTTTCCTCCGGCATTGATTGTGGTTTGTCTCTGCTGCTTCAGGTTATCAGTTCCAGCTGTCCGCTGAAGGATGGTATATTAGGTCCAGGTCGATGTGCTTATTGATTGAATCTGAGGATGTCACCTAGACAGGGGGCGAAACGTCTGCAACACAAATTCCCAGCTCGGTGAACAGAACCACAACAGCTATTACTAATGAACTGTTCCAATATAGGAAAATCTTATAAACACAACCCTTGTCAAAAAGGAAAATTCAGACACAGAATGTCTCAAATATCTCTCCAATCCAGGAATTAAAAACTGCATCAAGAGAAATGTTAGCGAGGGTAGCAGCCAGGAGATAGTCACTGAAGCTTCCAACTCTGTGGAGACCCCAGTAATTTCTGATGTTACTGAGAAAGCAAAACCCAGAGATCCTAATTTGTGAGAGCTGACCACACCCATTCAGGCTGCATTAAAATAAACCCAAGGTCTCCCTAGCTGCTTATCAAGTGGTCTTAACTAGCCAGCTTTGTAACAATCGTTCACTCTCTCACTTAAAAGAAACCAGAACAAAATAACCTCTTAAAGCTACAGCATCATCACACTTGTCAGCACATCGAGCTGGCAAACAGGAACCAGGGGTAACCCAGTCAGGCCTTTGGCCCTGTCCAATCAGATGAGGAAGAAGCCATTCAGTCCTTAAATCACTTACATAGGAACAGTGGGAGACCATTCCCACCTCAATGCACTCATATAGGGGCAGAATGAGGTCATTGATACTGATTCCTGATAAATAGCTTATGCCCGAAACGTTGATTCACCGGCTGTGCTTTTCCAGCAAACTACGGTCTACTCTCATCTCCAGCATCCACAGTCCTCGCTGTCTCCTAATTGATGCTCTAACACAATGACCAAGTGGAGCAGAGGCTGCACAGACAGATTGCTCCACGTTGTTCCTCGTAGCTCCGTCAGTCATGATACACACGTGGGACTTTAAAACAGTTTTCTAGTGGTGAGGAGGGAAGCCATATGTCTTGTTTAAAGTCACAAGAAGGCAATAATCATCTCCGACAAGACTGCCTGGTGTTCTCTATGTAGGGCGGATACTGGTGGGAATGGCTACCTGTTTCAGATGGAAGGTGTTGTGGCTGTTGTTGGGGATTGTGAACAACATGGCATTCAGTACGGGTTCACACGCCGACTGCACAATAACGTGGGGAGAGTTAATTAAGGCACATAAACCATTAGGAAAGTCACGTTAACTGATGAATGGACTCTCTAAGTTCAAATAATGCTGATCTTGTTCATGTTGATCCTGTCGAATGCACGTCCTGTTCAATGTAACCTGTATGCCTTACTCTGTCCAAGTCCATGATCTGCCTATCCATGCTTACTATGATCTGCCTCCACTGCTCATAAATAAAGTGTTTCCCTGTATTGAGGTACACGTGACAATAAATCGAACCAATAACTCCTGGGTAAAGTATGGAATTTCTCACCCTGTCAATGTCTCTTTTGGAAGTAAGTGATCGCTGCCACTCCTCGTGTTTAGTGTCACCATTGCTTCTTCTCTCAAATCTCTACTGATTAAACACTCAGCTTCCTCACTCTATCCTCGTGATACCATCACGCGTGTCTGTGGTAAGGAGATCATTCGTTACAAAGGACATCAAATCTGTAGAGAGTGTCCCGACCACGCTGTCAGCAAGGATCTACAACAGCAGGAAGATGGCATTACTTACGAACTTGAATCATCTGACAATGAAGGACAGCATACCATTGCTTGCACCCATTGCTTACACAGGGTTTGATTCAGAATGGTCAGCATAGACTTGTGAGTTGGAGATCATTGTTCCCAAATTTGTTAGAGTTCGTTGATGAAGTGACCAAGAAGGTTGATGAGTGCCCAGCGGTAAACATAGTCTCTATGTGTTTCAGTCAGGCTTTTGATATGTTTCCACATGCAATGGATGGTTCAATCACGTGGAATGTTGGGGGAACTGGCCAATTGGAAACACGGTTGGCTTGATGGTAGGAAGCAGAGGGTTTAAGTGGAAGAATGCTTCTCAGACAGGGGCCGGGTCAATTGCTGTTTATTATCTATGAATTGGTTGAGAATGTACAAGGCATGATTAGTCAGTTTGCAGATGACGCTAATACAATTGGTAGCGTGATCCGTGAGGACGTTTATCAGAAATTGCAGCAGGACCTTAATCAGGTGGGGAATTGGGCCGAGAAATGGCAAATGGAATTTAATTTAGATGCGTGATGTCTTGCATTTTGGAAACTCAACTCAAGGTAGGAGTTTCACGGTGAACGGGAGGTCCTTAAGGGGTATAGTGGGCAGAGAGAGACCTTGGCGTCCAGGTGCACTGTTCTCTGAGTGTGGATTCACAGGTAGCAGGGCAGTGAAGAAGGCATTTTACACACTGACCTTCATCAGGCCGGACATTGAATATGGAAGTTGGGAATTTATGTTGCAGTTATACATGACTTTGGTAAGGCTGCACTTGGAGAATTCTGTTCAGTTTTTGTCACTTTGCTATAGGGGGCATTTTATGAAATTAGAAAGAGTTCAGAACAAATTCCCATGGATGTTGCCGGGACCCAATGGTCTGAGTTATAGAGAGAGGTTGGACAAGCTAGTACCTTTTCTATAGAGTGTAGGTGACTGAAGGGGGACCTTATAGAGCTGTATAAGATCATGAGGGGCATGGATAGTGCGAATGCTCTCAGTCTTTTTCCAAGGTTTAGAGAATCGAGAATAGAAGGGATCAGTTTAAGGTTACAGGAGAAGGAATAAAGAGAACCTGAGGGGCCACTTCTTCACACAGAGGCTGGTACGTGGATGAGCTGCCAGCAGATGTGGTTGAGGGGGGTACATTAACAACCTCTTAAAAGCCTTTGGATAAATATGTGGATAGGAAAGGGCTAGAAGGTTATGGACTAACTGCAGGGAAATAGGGTTAGCGTGGATGGACATTTACAAGGTGGAGTCGAATCCCTCTGTTAATTAAAGCCAAACACCCAGAAAAGCTCGCCTCAGCTCGTAATCTGTTAAAATATGTGACAGATCTCCGACATTCCACTATTTAAACAAACATTCACAAATTAGTTTGTTAATTTTAATCTTGAACACTAAACAACAGCTGTTCACAAATACAAGACCGTCTTTTCTTAGGTACTTACCGTCTGTTTCCAACTCTGTAAAAATATGCTGTTCTACCAACCCACATATTAAACCTTACAATGTCAAGACCACACAGTCTTTACCTTCCCCGGTATGTTCACTCTTCCAGAGGCTGAGCTCCCTGGGTCACGTTTTGTTTTACTGCAAGTAGGTTTGACATGAACATGTAGAGGGTGCTTGAGAGGGGCAGTTAGCACTCCTGCTCTGCAGCAGTTGCTCTGCTGTTGGATAGCTGTGGCTCTCCCTCCAGTGTTCAAATGCTGGGCTTATATACACCCCATGGTAGAATAATTCTCATAATTTGATTATTTTCCAGGTGCCCAAACGATAATATTCAAATGCAGTCGGCTTCTGTTATCTTGAACATTATTTAAACTACTAATACGTCAGCCCCTCCTGCTTCTCTCTATGCTGTGTCCTCTTCAGGTGCTGTTTAGTTCACTTACCTGCACCATTTAATATCTCCCTCACCTCACATACATAATCCAAGTGTAAGATCTCCGACTTCGGGCCTGTCAATTTAAATTTAATTAAATTCAAAGGATTTCACTTCATGTACGAACTATACTCAAAGGAAGTAAACTGAGTCGATTTATTTGGGGCATCTTCGATGATAAGCAATTTACTGAGACACCTTTATCCCAATCATTTGGCCAATCCTGACAGTACGCTGTTAATATGGTCTTCAGCGTCTGATGCTAACTTTTCAATCCTGGGATTCAGGATGGGACGCTATTGATTTGAAGTGCTGTATGCCTAAGCTATCCATGACTTCCTAAAACAACTGAGCGGTAAAATGAGACCCTTGGTCTGACTGAATCTCTCTGCGGAGTCTACAGCGAGTCAAAAAAGCTGCCTGAAGCTCAGGCTGGTTGGGTCCAGGCAGTAACTTGCTTGTTGTGAACCGCTGAAGGGATATGCTGTTTGAAATAATCCGTCAGTCTTTCAGACGCATGGCCTCCATACAGAGCATCACACCGACACTGACAGTCACATCACACATTACTGAGCTCTGAGATAGACAGAAGCAATTGAAAATGTACTCATATCTGACTGTAACATTTTTAAACACACAGTGGTATTGTTGCGACGAAAATTATTATGCGTGCAGGGGAAAGTGAGGACAGCAGACGCTGAAGATCAGAGACAAAAACGTAGTTCTGGAAAAGCACAGCCGTTCAGGCAGAATCTGAGGAGCAGGTGAGTCAAGTATTAGTTCACAATATTAATACAAGGGGAAAATAATTGCATATTTTCAAAGTTCTTGCACTTAATATTAATTTGGTCTTGGGAGTGGTAATGAGACTCAACATTTCAATGCTCCTTATTGTGAGTTGGGCACTGTTTTCATCATATTGTTGTTATAACAGTGTACTGAATAAATGGGTGGATTCTGTGCTTATTGGACAATCTAACAGTTGGTATTATGAAAGGTTATTATACCTTCAGCAAAGAGAAATTGCTGTTAATGGTTAGAACAACGCTGCAAACATTTACATAGAAATGTCCAGCTCAAGTCACACACAAGGTCATTGGGCTGGGATAATACTGGCCATCAATGCAGCTGCACAATTCTGTTTGGATATTGGATATTATAACACTGGATATGGTTTATAAGGGATTCAATGTAAGATGCAATGTGCTGCAGGAGCCCATCACCTTTATAACACCTTCATTCAGGATCAGGTCCAAGGTTCAGAATTAGAGTTGAAGTGCCATACCACAAGAGATATACCTACAAAACATGGCTGTTTACTGGCCACTGTTACAAAAGTTGAACTGGGTCTAGACCAGCGCCTTCTTCCTAGTCCATTGACCAGTTTTCCCCACACACATCTCCCCGTTGTTCAGGTATGTCTCTAACCAGTCCATTGTGAGGGATTATGTCAGCAACTGCCCAGCTCCAGTTTGGAAGCTCTCTGGACAGATTTTGGAGATGGACAGCGTTTTGAAGGTCATAGTGAGGCCCAGTAACACTGTCTCAAAATTCAGGCTTTTTCTCAGTCTTTTTCAACAGCTTTGCTGCCTGGAAGATGGTGTGTTCACTGATGTGAACCTGAATCGGCTGTTTATTAAAGGTACTGAATTGTGTAATAGTCAGGTGTGCGCTCTGGTAATTCAATTATTGTTCACTTCAATTGTTTTCAACTGAAAAATAATGATGTTTGGTTTATTTTAAAATATGTAAGAAGCAACGTGATATTAACTCTTCATTGCACAAAAAGGAAAAGTGACCTGTTGTGTATTTCCCACGAACTCGTCAAGTAACAGTCAGATATTATCTGCAAAGCAGCATTCTGTGAACAGGACTACGTACCAGGCAACATCACCACCCTGTCTGGTGGGGTCTATCCCAATGACAGGACATACCCAGGCTGAGGGGGCAGCTCCTTGGTATATAGCCAATACAGTGCTCAGCATTGATGTTAGAACCTGTGGCTGCGAGACTGCTCTGCGGTAGGTTTTGTGGGAACCAATAAAAGGGAAACATATAATTGACCACATCATCGCTGATCTGCCGCTGCAAATACACCACTCCATTTCATATATCGATAAGAATGGTCACTGCACTGTTCTTATGGGGAGCAAGGGCTAACTTTACGTTGTCCAGACTCGCCTCACTATGATATGTACCCCCCTGGGCAGTGAATAGTACCGACTTTAAACGATTAAGAAACAAATGATGATGCATCCTTGAGGCGCAATAGGCCATCGGCAGGAGCAGAATCATACTCTGTACAGCTCATACAGTCTGCAACCTCACAGCCCAACATACCTCCCACTGTACAGTAACCATCACGGCCCGACATACCCTCCCACTGCATAGTAACCATCATGGCCCGAAATACCTCCCACTGTACAGTATTAATAATTGCCTAACGTATCTCCCACTGTACAGTAACGGTCACGGTCCGACATTCCTCCCACTGTGCAGTAACCATCATGGTCCGACACACCTCCCACTGTACAGTAACCATCACGGCCTGACACACCTCCCACTGTACAGTATCCGTCACACCCCGACATAAATCCCACTGTACAGAAACCATCACGGCCCGACATACCTCACAGTGTACAGTAACCGTCATGGCCCAACATGCCTCGCACTGTACAGTAACCATGAGGGAAGACATACCTCCCCCCACTGTACAGTAAACGTCGCAGCCCAACGTAACTCCTAGTGCACAGTATCCATCACAGCCCGACATACCTCCCACTGTACAGTAACCACCACGGCCCTATACACCTCCCACTGTACAGAAACCATCACGGCCTGACAAACCTCCCACTGTACAGTAACTATCACGGCCTGACATGCCTCCCACTGTACGGTCACCATCACGGCCAGACATAATTCCCACTGTACAACAACCGTCACGGTCAGACATACCTCCCCCTGTACAGTAACCATCATTGCCAACATACCTCTCACTGTACAGTAACCATCCTGGCACGACATACCTCCCACTGTACAGTAACCCTCACGGCCCGACATACTTCCCATTGTACAGTAACCGTCAATGCCCGACATACCTCCCATTGTACAGTAACCCTCACGGCCCAGCATAGCTCCCACGCTACGGTAACCACCAAGAGCAGCACGGTGGTTCAGGGGTTTGCACTGCTACCTCACAACACCAAGGTCCTGGGGTGACTGTCTGTGTGAATTTGCACATTCCCCCAGTGTCTGCGTGGGCTTCCTCCCACAGTCCAAAGATGTGCAGGTCATGTGGATTGGCCATGCTAAATTGCCCATACTGTTCGTTGATTTCGTCAGAGGGAAATGGGTCTGGATGGGTTACTCTTTGGAAGGTTGGTTTGGAAGGCCAAAGGGCCTGTTTCCACACTCTGCGGAATCTAATTTACTCTCCCAGGTTCCAATCAGTAATATGATGGAACCAGTATCTAATATGGACTTACTAGTGACAGGCAACACCGTTGTGTGGGGAAGATCCTGTCTCACAAACTTGATTGAATAGTTTGAGAAAGTGACAAAATTCATTGATCAGGGCACAGGGTTGGATGGTAACCACTTAGACCTTAGCAAGACCTTTGATATGTTTCCTTCTGGCAGGCTCACACAGAAGGTGAAGTGAAATGCGATCAGCGGACAGTTAGTAAGATGGACAGAGAACTGCTTGGCCATAGAAGACAGAGTCGTGCTGGAAGAGTATTTTTATGACTGGAGATTTGTAAATAGATTGGCGGAGTTGCAGATTGTGAGGATGATTGCCAGAGAATACCGCAGGATATAGGTCCCCAGCAGACTTGGATAGATAAAACACAGGTGTAACTTAATCTGGACAACTGCGACGTGATGCGTTTTAGAAGGTTTAATGCAGGAGAAAAGTATACAGTAGATGGAAAAACTACTAATTGCATCAACGTCCAAAGGGTGTAAAGCTCCACATTCCCCTAAAAGTGGTAATACGGATGGATAGGATGATCAAGAAAACTGATGGCAAGCTGCAAACATGCATCAGAGCATACAATATGAAAATTAGCGGGTCATATTGCAGCTGTAGAGAAACATAGTTCGGGGACCTTTGAAATATTGTGTACAGTACTAGTTGCCATACCAGCAGAACGACGTGGAAGTGTTGGAGAGGATAAGGAAAGATTTCCCAGCATGTTGCCTGGTTTGGAGGGTATTCGCCAGAAGGAGAAGTTGAACAAACATGGTTTGTGTGCAGTTGGGCATCACTGGCGATGGGGCTACCTGATAGATATTTACAAAATTATCAGAAGCATAGATAGAAGGACAGTTAGAGGCTTTTTCACAGAGTAGAAATATCAATTACTCAGGACCGGAGGTTTGAGGTAAAAGGGAGAAAGTTCAGGAGACATGATAAGCAAGTTTATTTTTGCTGTTCCACACAGAATGTGAAAGTGCCTGGAATGCACTGATAGGGGGGAAGAAAACAATATCGCAAGGTTTAAGAGGGATCTTGTCACAGAGAGAGTCAGCAACGAATAGAATGACATAGAATGTGTAGAATCAAAAACGTTCGTTTCAACTTTCGAAGGCTATGATGTGTCAGTGTGGGCTTGCTGGGCTGAAGGGCCTGTTCCTGTGCTGGACTGTTCTTTAAGTCAATATTGGAACGCAGCAGTGGCGAGATTCTCACTGAATGATTACTGATGATCAACAGCCACATTATTGTGGATCACTCCCCTCATCAACTTGCAGCTTCATAATCTCCCTCCACCGGCGGGGAAACTCAATATGGAGAATTGACATGAACGTTTTAGGTTACTTACAGTGTGGAAACAGTGTTAGACCGGGTAACTGGTGATTCCATCTTGCCCCTCGCTCCTACGGCCTTCAATCTTGGATATCAACGTCCTGGCGGACACTGCACTGATAGAAGCTGCATGTACTCCACACCCACCATTGCTGGCATCTGTCACATGGGCCAGCCTCACCATGCCATCCCAGCACATCTCAGACCTATTGACAGTACGCTTCTGTACTTCAATGCTGCAGCTCAGGGTGCACTGACAACTCTCAATGCAATACTGCTGCAAGGACACTGTACTCAAGGGGACGCAGCCAGCTCATGGATTGTGCCTCTGAGCTGCTCACTCCGTATTTGTACACACTCACTTTGAGCTGACTCGAATACTCACAGAATTCTTACCTTACCTTCAGCAGTGTTACCCCTCAGTCAGAGTTACCAGGCTCACCAGCCTGCTGTATTGTCTTGGTATTTAGCACAGACACAAACCCAGGAAGCTTGATATCATTGTCCACAGTCAGCCAAGCTGTCCAGCTCAGTGTGTCTGGAGAATCTCAGATCCCTGTCCGGGGGCTTGGACACGGTCAGGCAGCCTCTCATGGTTGTTAGGTTCAGGATCCTTCCCCTGTGAGGGGGTGAGGAGCTAAATGTTGGGGAAACTCCTGTGCCTCTTGGCTCTTTCTCTCCTATTGTAGGATGGTTCCTTCTGGGATGTGAAAATTAGCAAGAGGGATTAAGGGAGATGGAAAGAGTTGGTGCAGCTATTAAAGCTGGTACAGCTGGGGGAAAGAAGGCGAGGTGTCCTGATTGAGTGAATAGACAGCACAGACACCAGGCAGAGTTGGGCAGAGGGGCAGAGGTGAGGTTGGAGAGACTGAGAGAACGTGCTTTATTTAGTGATGGTGGGAGAACATGAGCCTTGGTGCAAGGTGGGAGAACATGAGAATTGGTGGGTGGTGGGTGCAGTAACAGAGAGAGAGTGAGGGTGAGGTCAAAGTGCAGATTGTGGTACTTTTCCTGGTGGAGTGCAGAAGGTCACTGACCTCCTTCCTACACTGCCGGCCATTCACCCAGAAGCATGGCACCTCACTGACCCAGGGGTCACCCTCGGACCAAGCTGGCAGGGTCTGGTGTTGTGGCCTCCCCTGCCAGTCCTGGAGTTAGATAATGTCCCTCTCCTGCAGTATGCCATCCAACAGCTCCTCGCGGGTTTGGCCACAACGTGGGATTCTAACTTTACAACCTTTCCCCAACCCCCATCCACACCTCCACCATGTCCAGGGCAGCATTGGAGTGACAATCCAAGAGTGTAATGACTTTTTAAAAATGGCATCTGTAAAGGGAATCGGGTGTATTCTGGGATATCCAGGCAGTGGGCAGTTTTTATGCCAGTAACAAACCGCAAAATAATAATTTGGCTCGGATCAGATGAAAGAAGGGACTTGGGGCAGGGAAGGTAGTTAATGAGGCAGATTGAGGATGTTATGATGAGAACATTCACTGAGAGTTGTGGACACAAACTCTCCATGAAACTGACAGAACTGAGATTGGCCAAGTCAAAAGATTCAGGCCCTTGTTTTGTGCAGACTTTCTAGTGCAAAATATTGCAATTAATAAACTTAGAGAGAACCTACAAAAGAGATTCACATCCTTGAGGGTGACGAACACACTGTCCCATACTATTAAAAGAAGCTGGGGAGAAAAATCACCAGTCATGTTTTCTCATTGTCCATCATTTTCCGTTCCTCACTAGGTAGAGGCAAAGTGACAGCGACCTGCTGTAATTGAAGCTTTGTTTCGTATGAAGCAAGGGGCTGACTGAATACTAACAGATCAGAATTCTGCGAGGCAGGAAGAATGGTCCCTTAGAAAATTCCAGGACTGTCAGCCTGGATTTCTGCAGGGAAGGCTGTGTGTAATTAATCTGGCTGTTTGTTTTTCATGCAGAGACTCGTACAGTTGATGTGACTTATTTGGATTTGATGAGGATCACATAGTGGACTGCTTAAAAATGGAAGCTATGAGGTCCAGTTGAATGTAGCAAGCAACCTGGAGAAGTGCAAGTCAAGTTATTTAGGGATAGCAAACAATAGAAAAAGAAGCCCAATAAATGAGCATATAGTCAGTGTGGACATATCCCTGAAAGTAGCCGGGCTCGTCAGTGCTCTCGATAAAGCAGCAAATGGTACTATTTCCGCTCTCAGTTCAAGTGCAGAATGTAAGAGAAGGAAACTTATACTAGAACTGTATAAGTAATTCTTCCAGTCACAGTGTGCTGCACGTAGTTCTGGTCACTATATCACATGGAAGGATGGAATTAGAATGGAGAGTGTACAGAAGAATGTGAGGATTGCAGATGCTGGAAATTAGAGTCAAAGAGTGTGGTGTGGGAAAAGCACAGCAGGTCTGGTAGCATCAGAGTGCCAGGAGAATTGACGCTTCGAGCATGTTTCACTCTTAGAGATAGTACAGAAGAGGTTTGTTATCGTGGAAAAGTGATAATGCAGTTATGTGGAAACGTTGAAGTGGAGATTGCAGAGAGGAGATTTGATTAACCTGCACGTGTTGTCAAGGGCCTGGATAGAGAGGGAGAGACTGTCATGTTCTTATTGGAGCGCTCAGTTACCAGCAGCAAATATTCAATGTAATTGGATGAACTATTAGAGAAGTGGTGAGGAAAGTTGTAATTTCATCCAGAGTAAGAAAGGGAACTGGGAGTCATGCATGGAAGCGGAGTAGAAGCAGAAACTCTGGAAATTTTTAAAAATGTGCCGAGATCTGAATCTGAAGCCCTACAGTTTTTGTGGAATCATAACAATGATTTTTTTTGAAAGGATGAAGCTGGCTGGCACCTTCTTCTTAGTAAGTGCAGACCATTTCGCGAGTAATCTCCTCTGTGTTGAAGAAATTTCTAATATTTAGACAATGCAGAGAGAATCAATGTAAAGGGATCAGGGAGAGGACAGAGAGGAGTAGTGTGTAAATTGATTAGCATAAAAAAAACTGATCCTTGCCTTTATACACAATGCTACTTCACTGTGGTGGTCTTTTTCTCCTTCTTGTGTAAATGCTGAAAGCCTTTGTTTGTTCGGTTCTCAGTCTTGGTCACAATGCAGTCATACCTGTCTTTTTTTCATTCTATATTTTCTACTGCTTCATTGGCCTTGTTGAAAGAGCAGGAAGGAATTTGGAGTTGACAGCAAGTGCCAGAATCCATGATGAATGTAAATTTGGGAAAAGTTTACAGTGATAGGAAGGCGTGCGAAGACAGCGGGATATTATAGAGATATGGATTGTTTTAGGCGCTGAAGGAGATAACAATAACAAACATTTGGGTTTGAAGTGAAAAGTGAGTTGGACCAGCCAGATCAATATTTTGTCTACAGTAAACTTACAAAGAGAAACTTTCCACGAAACCTGATGAAAATGATACCTGTGTCTGTCTGTATCAGAAAAAAAAATCCACCAGATATGGGAGATGGTGGAAAGGCTAGGTTGTGTTGTGAGAAGTGGTTAAGGTACACAAGGCCTAACGATAGAGCCCACACTGTGACAGGTGAATAGATCTGTCCTACCATAGAGATTCGGGTCAATGATGCAGACTGAATTCACACCAGATGAAACAAGTATTGTTCTCATAAAATACTTATTTTTGTAACATTTCAGGAAGCGAGAACTTAATGCTATCTGAGGTTCTGTTGAGTTGACCCTGGTCAAGTATTCCTACCTGGGAATTGCTGTTTTTAAGCAGTCACTTCTGTTGGAACAATGTCAGTTCGGAGTAACATGCAGATATGGATCCAGAATAGGTAAGTACATTCAGAACTGAACCAGCCCAGTGCATTAGGTATTTATACCTACTCGCATCCATTCTGGAAATGAGTCCCACAATCAGATCAGCAAAATCCCACACTTCCTGCCTTGCCTGAATATTGTCAGCTGCTCTCACCTATCCTGGAACTGATCTCCCAAATATGACTTGGAAGATTACAGATTCTGGCCAGCCTTTTCGGGGTCAGCTGTTCACACCTACTTCAGTATGGAGTCCCACAGTTATAACAGCAGACCCCAAACTCAATAATAGGCCCATACATTTGCAGTTTAATAGCATTTTTCCTCTTCAAATTATAGCCAAACAGGCAAACCACAGATTATTTTCTCTGTGCCTACAAATATCAGTCTCTGTGACATCCCTCATGTTCTGTTACCCATCCTATCTCTGCAAATCCTCTACTTTCTACAAACAGTCATGCATTTATGGCATCCTCCAAACACAAAATCTACCCCTACTCCCGAAAAGCCATTCCTCCTCCTGAAGAAGGTCACAGACATAGTTTGTGAATGAGATTAAAGAAAAATAAGGACGTTATAGGTGAAGGGTTTGAGATAGAGAGCTTGCAGAAGGCCAAAGAAAACTTTCTATTGGCACTGCAGGAGAATAATAAGACGAGGTTCTCCTGAAAAGAATGAGACTTTGCTTGGAAGATTTCATTGAGAGCATTGCAGTAGCCGGAGAAATTTCAGAGACAGTGAGATTTGAAGGGACAAATGAAGATTCGAGATAGATAGAGGGTTTTTTTTGATCTGGTGGAGATTACAGAAATAAGGAGAGCTGGAAGTGTTTCTACAGATAGGGTGGGATTTAGAATGTGGAGGCTGCAGAGATAGAGAGCTGTGTAGGTGGTTACAGAATAGGGAGTGCTGAAGGGCCTAGAGGATTTTACACAGCAGATTACATATTGGAGCACGTCAGACAACAGGGAACATTGTAGGGACTTGAGAAAGTTTAAGAGATGGGCAGATTTGTAAGGGATGGAGAAAGGTGCACTGAATAATGAACAGTGTAATGGATGGAGGAGGTTATGGAGATCATGAGATTTATCAGGGCGGGAAGGAGTTAGTGACCCTGATGATTGGGTGATGATTGTGCGAGGTGGAGGAAATTGTAAAAATTGGGAGTTTTCTATGTGTCGGAATAATTACAGCCAAAGCTGTCAGGCCTTGAGAATTATTACAGAGAGAGGGAGTATTTAGACGAGATTGCAGAGAAAGAAGGTTTTAAAATGGCCTGTATGAGTTACAGAGATAAGGAGGGGTGCTTTGTCTGATAGATGTTTCAGAGGTAAAAATGGATCGCACAGGATCAATGAGGTTATGAAGACAAAGTATAATTAGAGTTGGAGAACTCTTGAGAATCGCACCAATCCACACAGAAATCGTAAGGCAAGAGGGTGTCATTTTACCCATGATGTTTTCACCAGCTTTTCATCTGAGTTTATTACAGAGTAGTGATCTCTTGCTTTCTCCCATACCATAACACATTTCTCAAAGTTTGGGAGAATATTTGTAGCTCGGGTGCTCGTTGTTGTGGCTCTGTTCGCCAAGATGGGAATTTGTGTTGCAGACATTTCGTCCCCTGTCTCGTGACATCCTCAGTGCTTGGGAGCCTCCTGTGAAGCGTTTCTGTGATGTTTCCTCTGGCATTTATACAGGTTTGTATCTGCGGCTTCCTTTTGTCAGTTCCAGCGGTCCGCTGCAGTGGCCGGTATATTGGGTCCAGGTTAATGTATTTGTTGATAGAATCTGTGGATAAGTGCCATGCCTCTAGGAATTCCCTGGCATTTCTCTGTTTGGTTTGTCCTAGAATAGTAGTGGTGTCCCAGTCAAAATCATGTTGCTTGTCATGTGAGTGTGTGGCTACTAAGGATAGCTGGCCATGTCGTTTCGTGGCTAGTTGGTGTTCATGGATGCGATCGTTAGTTGTCTTCCTGTTTATCCTTTGTAGTATTTTGTGCCGTCCTTGCTTGGGATTTTGTACACTACGTTGGTTTTGCTCATGCTGGGTATCGGGTACTTCGTCCTGGTGAGTTGTTGTCTAAGAGAGGCTGTTGGTTTGTGTGCTGTTATGAGTCCTAGTGGTCTTAGTACTGTGGCTGTCAGTTCGGAAATGTCCTTGATGTGTGGTAACGTGGCTAGTTCTTTGCGTTGTGGCATGTCCTCATTACGTTGTCTTTCCCTTAGGCATCTGTTAATGAAATTGCGGGGGTATCCGTTTTTGGCTAATACATTGTAGAGGTGTTCTTCTTCCTCTTTTTGCTGTTCTGGTGTGCTGCAGTGTGTTCTGGCCTTTTTGAACAGTGTCTTGATGCAACTTTTTTTGTGTGTGTGTTGGGGTGGCTGCTTTCTTAGTTCAGGACTTGGTCTGTGTGGCTTTCCTGTATACCTTTGTGGTGAATTCGCTGTTCGGTGTTCTGCCACACAGGCAGATGACAAGCAACATGAGTTCAATTGGGACAATACTACTATTATAGGACAAGCCAAACAGAGAACAGCCAGGGAATTCCTAGAGGCGTGGCACTCACCCACAGATTCAATCAATAAGCACATCGACCTGGACCCAATATACCTGCCACTGCAGTGGACAGCTGGAACTGACAACCGAAAGCGGCAGAGACAAACCTGCATAAATGCCGGAGGAAACATCACAGATGCGCTTCACAGGAGGATCCCAAGCACTGAGGATGTCACCTAGACAGGGGACGAAACGTCTACAATACAAATTCCCAGCTCGGCGAACAGAAACACAACAATTACACATTTCTTTTAGTCGCAATAATTATCCAATCCCCTCTTGAAAATTTCCATTGAACATCCATTTACAAGACATCCTAACTACTCGCCAAGTGAAAAGGTTCTTACGTCTATCATACTTCTCCTATTGTACATAACCTGAAATCTGTGTCCTCTCGTTTTGTGAGTGGGCACAGTTTTATCCAATCTAATCTATTCAGTCTGCCTATGAGTTTGAAAAACTTCACCTGATCTCCTCTTAGCCACCTTCACTTCAGTGAGAACAATTGCAACAGTCTGACTTCATAACTGGTCTTACTCATTCCTGGAAATATTCTTTTAGATCAGTAATTCATCCTTTCCAATGTATTCATATCGGTTTGATCATGTGACACAGTTGAAGTTGAATGGGTTTTATGCAAGTTCAACATCACCTCTTTATTCTTGAACTGTCAGTATTTATAAAGACAGGAACACTGTATGTTTTGCCTATGTTTAATGTCCTACAGACTTCAATGATCTTTACACATCCTGTGCTCCTATATTCCTGCCGATTTTATATTGTCTTTTAATGTTCTGGCTAGAAATTTGCATTGTCTCATGTTTCAATGTGCCAAAATTAATCGATCACGTCTCTACTGTTTCTAACATGTTGGCAATGTAAGTTTATAGTTCTACAACATTTTCCTCGCAGTTTACAATTTCTTTAAGTGCTGTGTCAACTGTAAACTTTGAATGGGTCCCTGCAAACCAGATGTACATAGTTCATACACGTCAAAATGAATGAGGTCACCAAAACTGAATCCTGCAGAACTTCACTGAAAATCTATCTCCAGCCTGAATTAAAAATGTAGTGACCATTCATCTCAATTTCCTACCATTCCTGTCGATTCCCAGTCATTGTGTCCAAATTGATACACTCCCTTTTATTCCATGCAAGAATGAATGAACGAATGATTTAATGTCACATATATCGAGGGAAAAACAGTGAAACATGTTTGTTGCCTGTGCCACAAAGATATTCCTCATCAATGTTGTGCCTTTCGAGTGACACAGTTTCCTCCTCTGTCTCCATGACCTGGGTGGGTTCGGCCACTTTGGTAAAGACAGAGATGAAGTATTCATCTCACACTCAGCCATTCCCCTTTTTCTCAGTATAAATCCTCTTTCAACTGTTGAATCAGCCTTACTCCACCTTTTTGCACGCTCCCTTAGAGGTGTGACAACTTTATGTTGGCTTTCCGTTTTCTCATAAATTCCTCTGCTGTATCATCTCTACCCGAAACCTTCAGCATTTCTCCTGGTTCACAATATTGTTCTCTATCTGACAGCTATTCAATTGGTCTTCTTCACCTTATCCTTTGCTCCACTGCCTTTCCTGTGTGAGGAACTATTCCTCGAAAAGACCCAAGCCATTGAAGGGAGCCCATTGTTCAATTTTTCTTTTTCTGACCAACTTGGTGTTCCGGTCATACCTTCCCAGATTCATTCTTGCCCCACTGAAGGAAGCTCTCAGTCGATTGATTTTTCTCAAACTCAGTCAATGCATAGCATTCTCTACCATCATCCTGAGCATTACAATAAAATGATCATCATGCCTCAAAATGTTCCCACCTGATACTGGATCCACTTTGGCCAACACTTTTCTAAGGTTCAACAGTACATGGTCCCTTGGGGTGGGCACATACTCCTGCAGTAAACTCTCCTCCATGCAATCTGTCACTGCCCAGACACGGTCAGTAGCCCAGCCTGTATCTGGATAATGCAAGTTTCTCAACACTATCACGTTGCCATCTCTGTATCCTTTTCACTAGTTGGCAGTCCACAGACGGTCCCTCACAGCATAACCTTATAGTTTTTCTTTTACTAAAGCTCCAGCCAAATTCATTCTGAACTTGAAGGCATCAACTTAATCTCAGACTCATTAACTAACACTATCCTCAACCAATACTTCTACGCTTCATCCTTTGCTTTCCTTTATATCATTTTTCAATACGTTATACTTTGGGCTCCATACATCAGGAAAGATGCGTTGGACCTGGAGCAGGTCCAGCGGAAGTTCAGAAGAAAAATCCCAGGAATGAAAGGCTGAACAGATGAGGAATGTTTGAGGACTCTGGGACGACACATGATGGAGTTTAGAAGGACAAGGGGAGATCTGGTTGAAACTTACAGAATACTGAGTGGCTTGAACAGATGTTGGGAAGATGTTTCCATTGACAGGAGAGACGAGTAACCAAGGGCACAGCCTTCGAGTAAAGGGAAAACATTTTAGATCGGAGATAAGGGGAAACATCTTCACCCAGAGAGTGGGAAATCTGTGGAAGTCATTGACACTGAAGGCTATGGATGCAAAGTCATTGAGTAGATTTAAAACAAAGATAGAAAAGTTCTTGATTGCCATGAGATCAAAGGGGGAAAGAAGGAAAACGGGCTGAGAAACTGATCAGTCAAATGTGAATGGTGGAGCAGACTTGATGAACGCAGTGACAGTCTTGACACCACGATCCTGGAATTACATTGATAGTCACAGAAACACTGATACCTTCTTCAATTTCCTGACTGCTCTGTGACTATCGCCCCTCCTTCCTTCTCCCTCCTTTCCTGTTCAGTCAGGCTGCTTGTGGTGCCACAGATATGCCTCTGACTGCATTCCTCTGAGAAGCCAGCATCTTCATCAGCTTCCAAACTGGGAAACTGAAACGGGAGGGAGCCTCACCTCCCCTCCCCCCTCAGCGTAATCCTGTATTCTCTGACCGTATCTCTTGACTGATCGCCATTCCCTTCCTTCTTACAGGCCGTTGTGACAGCAGTGTGATCCCCTCCCTGTATGTGCTATCCACCTAACTCTCAGCGTCATAGATGTCTCACAGAATCTCCAGTCATTAACCGAGCTGCAGGACCCGGTGTTCATCTCGAACACCATCAGGGGCTATGACTTCCCAATGTAACAGAAAACATTTCCCATTTGACCAACCTGCACTACCACAACATAAGCTGAAACGTGTTTAGTCTTACTCAATGAATTACGTTGGATAAAGTTAACATCAGAGGCATACGTTTCTCATGCATTCCCATATCAGTCTGTAGCTGATTGAGATTCTTTATTATACTGATTCAGACTTTCAATTATTACTTATATTTCAGCCTTCAGCCTTAATTCAATGAAAGAAAATGCCATTTTGCAGCAAGTTACAGCAAGTAACGGTTTATTATCAGCAAATGAACTTTCATTTTCTTCTGTGAAGACCTCACAGGGTCACCATCTATGTGACTCCCAGGTACGTGTAATCCACCAGCTCCCACTCCAATCTGCTCCCTCTGAGTGTCACCGACTCTGTGACTCTCAGTATGACTAGGCCTCAATCTTCAGTTCTGATTTATTTCCTCACACTTTTGTGCCTCTAATTCCCAGGTGTGAGTGAGCCTCAAGCTCCTGCTCAAAATTTTTTCATCACGCAGTCACTCCCTCTGGGACTCCGTGCTGATTTTCAGCCTCCTGCTCTGCTGTTTCTCCAACTCTAAGTCCCAGTCGGCCTCAATCCTCACTACTGACTTATATTCTCCCGCTCTGTGTTGCTCGCTCTCAGGTTCTCTCCCTTTGTGACTCCCAGGTAATTGTACTCCTCAAGCCTGAGCTGAGATTTATAATATCACATTGCGCACTGCTCCCTCGCAGGATTGCCGTTGCGCCTGGAAGACAGTGAAAAAGAGGAGGATTAGAAGGGTCAGAGAGTGTTACAGTAATTGAGCGAGCTGTAGGGGATGGAACAGGTTATCTGGAGAAGTAGGCAGACGTGCAGTGCCTAAAGCAGGTTACTGGAAGATACAGGGAGATTTGCAGGAACTGAATAAGGCAAAGGAAATAGACAGTTGGTGGTTCGCTTTTGACGGATTTTTTGTGAACTGCTTAGAGAGATAGAAAGACTTCAACGAATGCAAATTGACAGTCAGGAAGCGTTGTAAGGTACTGGACATTGCTGGCTGTTACAGAGATTGAAGTCTTATAACAACTGGGGGGATATATATCGTTGGAGCACTGTTGGTATTCAAGGACACTCAGGATATGAGGAGGTGGAGAGAACAGGAGCATTCCGAAATGGTGGGATTGTAGGGGCTGGACGAGGTGAGGTGGATAAGGAGGGTGAAAAATGTGAATTAAACACATCCAGCCACTGTAATTCATAGAGATTTAAGGAGGGGAACCTGTTCTGTAATTTGTAACAGTGACCTAGAGGGATACAGATACTGAGACGTTACAAATTTAAAAAGGAAGAGTTGAATGGTGATCAAAAGTTTAAACAGGAATAAAAACAATTTACAGGATCAGCAGCGCAGACGGGAATGGAGGAGGTGAGATATTGTGAGGAACTATAAGAGTTGTACGTAGAGGAGAATGTCACCCATAAAGGGAGAGCTGCATTGTCTGTACGCAGTTACAGTGGCACATGTGGGATACGCTACAGACATGAGGAGTGTTGGTGCGCCTGCTGGAGGAGACACAGATAGCAACAGTTCCAACTGCTGGTGCAGTCACTCAAGAAGGCAGCTCACCACCATCTTCTCCGGACAATTCAAAATCAATAAAACAATACCGACTCAGCCAACAATGCACATGTCCATGAATGAATGAAGGAAGGAATTTGTAGAAAAATCAGCAAGCAGCACTGAGGTCAGTCAGGAAGGCGCTTTCAGCAGCCCTTCACAAACCCAGAACCACTATTCCCTGGAAGGACAGCAATTCCACGTGCACAGGCACACCAGAATTCCCAAGGTGCATTCCAAGTCACGTTCCATCCTGCCAGCACTGTGTCTGTCCTTCACCCAAAGGACTGCAATGGGTCAGGAAGACAGTTGGCCACCATCTTCTCCAGGGAATTACAGATGGGAAGGTAATGATGGCCGAGCAAGTGATGACCACGGTCCATCACTGAATTTTAAAAAAGGGAAACTCACAGACTGTTCATGTTATCTTTGCTTCCTCCATACAACCCAAATTTCCAGCTAATTTTGTGTCACCAACAAACGTGGAACATTAGATTTTGTCCGACCATCAAATCCATTTGAATTTAGTTGTATGTCAAGCACTAAACCACTTTCTTTCACTTAATTTTCTGTCTACTAAAGAATTCCCAATCCATGCCAGTACATTCCCTCCAACCCACATGTGCCAATTTTGGTTATCCACCTCTTCAGTGGGACCTTGTTAAAAGGTTTCTGAAAATCCCGATAAACCATCCTTCCCTTTTATTTACTTTGCCGTCTCCAGTCAGGCAGGAAAACAAAGCCAGCAGTGTTTATGAAATGACATCTCGCTTTCAGAACAACATGCTGGCAATGTCAGAAAATAGAGAGCGGATATAAAGGAGTCAGCCAGTGACAAGTTGAGATCCACAGGGGTAAGCGTTGGGACCACACTGAATGCATTGTACATTAACAGTCTGGACAAAGAATGTGAGGGGGTACAGGAAACAGATTTCCCAGAAAGATCCCAGAAATGAAATGCTTGTCACATGAGAAGCAGTTGGAGATTCTTGGTCCACACTCGATGAAGTTTTGGCAGTGGTGGCAGAATCTGATTCAAACGTACAGAATACTGAGGGACCTGGATAGAGTGGATGTGGGGAAGATGGATCCATGATTCGAAGACACTCGGGCCCAAAGAGAGAGCTTCAGAGTGAAGGTACGCCACTCTAGAATGGAGGTGTGGAGCAGTTTATTCAGCCAGAAGGCGATAATCTGGGGAGCTCACTGCCTACGCAGGACTATGGATCAGAATTAATTCAGTGTATTAACTCAGAGGTAGATAGATTCTTGTCAGAGATGTCGTGCTGGAAAAGAGCTGCATGTCAGGCAGCATCCGAGGAGCAGGAGAATCGACATTTCTGGCAAAAGTCCTTCATCAGGAAAGGACTGATGAAGAGCTTTTGCCCGAAATGTTGATTCTCCTGCTCCTCGGATGCTGCTTGACCTGCTGTCCTTTTCCAGCACCACACTCTGAACTCTAACCTCCAGCATCTGCAGCCCTCACTTTCGCCTGATAGATAGGTTCTTAATGAGTAAGTGGATGAAGGATTACAGTGACTAGGTAAGAGAAACAATTCCGCCATCATCAAATAGTGGAATAGACTCGATGGTCCAAGTGGCGTACTTCTATGTCTGATCACAGAAACCCGAAAGTGTGGACAATGTTCCATGGCCACCTCAGCTAACCTGCACATCTTTGGATTGTGGAAGGAAACAGGAATGCCCGGAGGAAACCCACAAAGACCCAGGGAGATCTCCACTATGCCAATCGCCCGAGGCTGGAATCGAAGCCTGCTTCCTGCTGCTGTGAGGCAGGAGTGCTAACCACTGAGCCACCGTGCTGTCTCCATCTCATCGGGATGGGCTTACGGGCCGTGCTTATTCATCTGCTTTTAAATTGTGCAGTTATCATTTCTGCCATATCGTTTATGGTACATTCCAACACTTTCCTGATTAATACCATCATCTCTTGTTTTCAGATAGACTGCAGAAAGCTACATCACAAAGTAACTTGGGAATTCTTGTGTATAAATCTCAAGAAGGTGGTATACAGGATCAGCAGGTCATAGAAAGGGCAAATGGAATTCTAGGGTTGACTCCAAAGGGAATGGAGAATAACAATAGGGAAGGTTTGTAATAGATTTAGAGGGTTCCAGTCAGCTCACAATGAAAATAATTTGAACAGATATGGGTTCCAATCTAGAGGGAAATGTTCTTGCATTGGAGGCAGCCCAGAGAAGGTTCAACAGACTGTCCCTCAAAATGGAGGAATGTTGATGAGAAAAGGTGGAGAAGGTTGCAATTGAACTAATGAGAATTTAGAAAATGAGGCAAATTTACTGATACATCGAAGAGTCTCCGTCTTCGTACAGGATCTGTACTGAGACATTGCTTCCCTGAGAAAGGATCTGTAACCAGAGATAAAGGCGAATGTAGGCACTCGGGAAGCGTACAGAGAAAAGCAGGGTGGTAGAGACTGGAAGATGTTACAGAGTTGGAGTAGGTTGAGGTCACTGTTGGTAGTTAGAGATCAGACAGGCTGTCGGGACGAAAAATGTCACAGGGAGGTACAGGGTTATCAGTCCTGAGGAGTTACAAAGATAGGGAAGGTGGTATTTGGAGCTGCAGGGAGGGTTGTAGGGCCTCGGCAATACACTGATAAGGATGTTCGTTGGCTCTGCAGGCATTTACTGAGTTTAGAAGTCCGAAGGGGCTGGAGCAGTTCAGAGCCAGGGAAAATTGTAAGGATTAGAGGAGCCAAAGATACTAAGGGTTGTAAAGCTGCAGGAGTTCAGACAATTATTGAGGGCTGTGAAAATAGGTTTGCAGCATTCCCATCCATTACACACTGATATGGAATACTGTTATGGAAGGTTAGGGAAATCAAGAGGGTTGTAGATGTTGGAAGATATTAAAAAGACAGTTACAAAGCTGTAGTATTTGAGGACGTTACAGGGGAAGGATGCATTGAGGGATTGGAAGCTGCTTCAGGTATTAAACATGCTGCAAGGAATCAATAACCTTCCATCGATCAGGAGGATCGGAAGGTCTGGAGAAAAATTGCAGATACTAAAGAATATCACAGAGATTGGGAGTAACATATGAGCGAGAAGAGTTATAACATGAGATGAGCTGTAGGTAATGACTCAGGGAAGATACAAGGAGATCTGAAGGGACTACAGGTGATCTAAAGGACAGTGAGGTTTCTCAGTGCAGGATGGGGGTAGTTTACGCAGACAGTGAGTATTTTATGGAATGGTGCTATTTACAGAGACGAAGAGATTTGTATAGAATTGAGGCACTAACAGAGGTACGGAAGGCTGCAGTGAATGATATCAGATGCTGAGGTTCTGGAGGTTACATCAGTGAGAATGCTGGAGAGTGTGGCAGAGCTTACAGACAAAGGAAAAGCAATAAGGCCTGGAGTCACTTACACAGATAGAGAGCTTTGCACAAACTGGAGGAGGTTCCTGCGGTAGGGAGGGTTGGAGGTGAGGGTGATGTTTATAAAGACAGGGAGGGGAAGAACAGGAGAACGTGATGGAGATGAGTAGATGGATGGAGATACCGAAGGACATATATAATATATAGGGAGATTTTTGGGACAAAAATACGGAACCCAAAGGGAGAGTTGCCAAGTCAGACAAAGAGAGAGTGTTTGAGGTGCTGGAGGGAGTGGAGGAGCAAACAGAGATGTGGATTGCTGCTGTGACTGGAGAAGTACTGTGAGTACAGAGAGACTTTCAGGGCCTGGAGTAGGTTATTGAGATAATGGCCTCCACAGTCTGTGAGGACTGGAGTACGCCTGACAGATGGGGAGTGATATAGCTGCTGGAGTAGTTATAGAGTAGGCTTGCTAGATGGGGAGTAATTCACAGTTGACGTTGCAAAGTGGGGGAGATGGTCAGTGATATCGCTATTGAAGCAGTTACAGAGTATAAAGTCTGGTTGAAGATTTGTAGCTCGGGTGTCCATTGTTGTGGTTCTGTTCGCCGAGCTGGAAGTTTTTGCTGCAAACGTTTAGTTCCCTGGCTAGGGAACATCATCAGTGCTATTGGGGCCTCCTGTGAAGCGCTGCTTTGATGTTTCTTCCGGTATTTATAGTGGTTTGTTCTTGCCGCTTCCGGGTGTCAGTTTCAGCTGTAGTAGTTTGTATGTGGGGTCCAGGTCGATGTGTCTGTTGATTGATGTTCTTGCCGCTTCCGGGTGTCAGTTTCAGCTGTAGTGGTTTGTATATGGGGTCCAGGTCCACGAGTCTGTTAATGGAGTTTGTGGATGAATACCATGCCTCTAGGAATTCCCTGGCTGTTCTCTGTCCGGCTTGTCCTATAATGGTAATGTTTTCCCAGTCAAATTCATGTTTCTGGTTGTCTGAGTGTATGGCTACTAGGGATAGCTGGTCGTGTCGTTTTGTGGCTAGCTGATGTTCATGGATGCGGATTGTTAGCTGTCTTCCTGTTTGTCCTATATAGTGTTTTGCGCAGTCCTTGCATGGTATTTTGTAAACTACGTTAGTTTGGCCCGTGCTGGCTATTGGGTCCTTTGTTCTAGTGAGTTGTTGTCTGAGTGTGGAAGTTGGCTTGTGTGCTGTTATGAGTCCTAAGGGTCGCAGTAGTCTGGCTGTCAGTTCGGAGACGCTCCTGACGTATGGTAGTGTGGCTAGTCCTTTTGGTTGTGGCATGTCCTCGTTCCGTGGTCTATCTCTTAGGCATCTGGTGATAAAGTTGAGTGGGTATCCGTTTTTGGTGAATACCTTGTATAGGTGTTCCTCTTCCTCTTTTCGCAGTTCTGGTGTACTGCAGTGTGTTGTGGCTCTTTTGAATAGTGTCCTGATGCAGCTCCGTTTGTGTGTGTTGGGGTGGTTACTTTCATAGTTAAGGACTTGGTCTGTGTGTGTTGGTTTCCTGTGTACCCTTGTGGTGAATTCTCTGTTGGGTGTTCTCTCTACTAACACGTCTAGGAATGGGAGTTGGCTATCCTTTTCCTCTTCTCTCGTGAATCGTATTCCTGTGAGTGTGGCGTTGATGATTCGGTGTGTTTTTTCTATTTCTGTGTTTTTGATGATTACAAAGGTGTCATCGACGTATCTGATCTAGAGTTTGGGTTGGATTTGTGGTAAGGCTGTATGTTCTAACCTTTGCATAACTGCCTCTGCTATGAGTCCCGAGATTGGTGATCCCATGGGTGTTCCGTTGATTTGTTCGTATATCTGATTGTTGAATGTAAAGTGTGTGGTGAGGTACAGGTCTAGTAGTTTAAGTATGCCGTCCTTGTTGATAGGTTCGGCCTCCTGTGTTCTGTTATGTATGTCCAGTAGGTTGGCTATTGTTTCTCTGGCAAGGGTTTTGTCAATTGATGTGAACAGTGCCGTCACGTCGAATGATACCATGGTTTCTTCTTTGTCAATGTGTGT
This sequence comes from Hemiscyllium ocellatum, assembly GCF_020745735.1. Lineage (NCBI taxonomy): Eukaryota > Metazoa > Chordata > Chondrichthyes > Orectolobiformes > Hemiscylliidae > Hemiscyllium > Hemiscyllium ocellatum. Next base: position 11,330,641 of record NC_083405.1, on the reverse strand, counting down.
ATTCCTGATGATGTCCAAGAATTCCTGTGTTGATTGTATGGAGTGTTTGGATCCGCTGACTAGGTGCTTCAGTTTTTGTTGTCGTTCTTTGGCCAGTTTGTATGTTGGTGTCCCTGGTAGTGATACTATGGGTCTGAGTGGGATGTCTGGTTTGTGTACTTTGGGTAGTCCGTAGAATCTGGGGGTGTTGTTGCTTTCAGGTTTCATTCTTTGCTGGTCCGCTTTGGTTATCTGTCCGTTTTTTTGTAGATTCCTTAGTGTGTTGATTATTCTATTGGTGAGTTGTGGTGTGGGGTCGGAATCCTTCATTTGGTAGGTGTTGGTGTCTGCGAGTAGTTGTTGTGCTTTATTGATGTAGTCTGATTTATCTAAGATGACCGTCATTCTGCCTTTATCTGCCGGTAGTATGATTATGTACGTTACAGAGACAGGGTGGGCTGGAGGTATTGTGCAAGATGACAGAAAGAGAGATTATTGTAATGATGGGAGGAGGAGATTCCTGAGATTTGGTATGTCATCCAGTCTTGAGCATTTATAGTCACCAGGAGCTAGTCAGCTTTGAATTAGGTTTTACATTTGCAGAGGGATTGTAGGGAAGGGAGGAGGTTACAGAGAAAGGAACAGTTATCAGAGTTAGTAACATTCAAGACACTAGCTCAGATGAGTTTTACTGAAGTGTCTGTTCCTTGCTATATGACTCTATGGTGCGACAATAGAGAATGTTGGAGTGTAAATAGAGAACAAAAAAATCCCAGGCTTCAACAACACCTTCTCGTGTTCGGCTTGCTTTCCACTGCATTGTCCTGATGCTCACTATGACAGCATAGGCCTGGATTGATAACTGTGACACTCCTAATGCTGTCTCAGACAGGCTCAGTACAGTAAAGCTGAAGGCAATCCTCTCACAAAGGGTGGGGATTGAGCCTGGGAGCGTTATGCAGTGTGTTCACCCTTCAGCACTGCATCTACGTCATGTCTTGAGGGCTGATGTTTCGAGCTATTTAAATGCTCTCTGCTCTGTTCCCTGTGAGTGATCTTACCTCACTGCAGGTTTTATTGAGGGCTCCAGATCTCCTTGCCCTTTGTCTCTCTGGCTGACTAATCATCTTCAATGTGGCGATTGATGAGTCAACCAGCAGTTGGGAAGTCTGTTGAGTCAGGAACTTCTTGAGTACCCACAGCAGACAGCGAAATAGACAGAATGGGAAATTAGACTGATGCAGTGAGCGTTACACCGGGAGAATGGTACTGAGTGCCACACAAATCTGGAAAATCCGAGTCCACCCCTGGCCTGTGCTGCTGCGTCTCTCTGGAGTGGAGAATTATGTTGGCTCAGGATCTGGAGTAGCTGCAAGAGTGAGAGACATTGACAGAGGCAGCAATTAGACCCACACAGTGAGGGATACCACATGGAGAGATACTGAGTGATATCACCAGAGTGCAGGAATGATTTCAGGATCAAGCAATGGATTTGATGACAGGGTTTTGATTCATGGTACAGTAGGAACAGTACTCAGTGACGATTGAGCTACGAGTCGGAGAGGTGATGGCCTCGTGTTATTCTCACTGGACTGTTCATCCCGAATTTAATGTCAGCTATAACCATCTAACTGCTTAATATCCTTTAAGGAAGGACGTCAGCTGTTATCGACAGCAGGTCTGGCCTAGATGCGACTCCAGACGCAGAGCAAGGAGGTTGACTCTGAACTGCCCCCTGAAATGATCCAGCAAGCCACTCAGCTCAAGTGCAGCTCGGGGTGGGAAATACACGCTGGCCAGCCAGAGAGAGCAACATCCCCCGAGTGAATTAAAAACAACTCTACTGGGAGCAGTGTTCTGGCCAAACATGTCGATAGGTTTATGGACAGGGTTTTAAACTGACATGAAGGATGCAGGGACAGGGTTCAGGTGGAAGGAACTTTCCAAATCCAAATAGAAAAGGGGTGAAGCATCGGAACACCATGGAATGTGGCAGAAGACAACCAGAAAGGAACCGGATAGGGCAGAGTTAATCTAATACTGTACATCAGTGAATTTGGCGGTGACAGGAAATTCTGGGAAAAAGGCAATAACAATGTTCTTTTTTGGAATGGACAAAGTATCTTCAATAAGTTGGATGAACTTGTAATATATAGATAAATAAGATTTTTACATCAAAATATTTGGAGAAACAAAAGGTGGAACATAAATATTCAATTCCACACATCCTTGAGGGGTCTCAGGCAGAATGAGACTACAGGATGGGTAACCCTGACAGTAATGGGTAACAAATGGATTACAGAGAAAGCATTTGGTCTTAGATTATGCAGCTGAATCAGCCTGAATGCAAATTCTGGGCAACGCGTAACAAAAACACAAGCAGGAGAATTTTTTTTTGGATGCCTCACAGCATTTCATTGCTCAACAATGTTATACGTTCGAATGAATTCCTGTGTTATGCAAAGGCACTGCGATAATTTTGGCAGACTTCAATATTTGGAATGTTTTTGTCAGTGTTTCTTTGAATAACATATTGTGCAAATGGCCAGGGATATGACTATCTCAGATCGACCATTGGGTGATGACGCTGAGTGAAGGAGTAACGTCACAATGATATATCCTCTGGGAAATTGCAGTGTAGTGGAATTCAGCGGGATGATGGATTTTTAAAGTGACCATAAAGCACACCCTACAATCACAACTAAAACTATTTATATGTGTGTGTGAGAGGAGAATTGACCAAGGTAAACAGGAGAAACAGTGAAATGTGTGGCTGTAGATGGAAAGTGATTAGATTAGATTACTTACAGTGTGGAAACAGGCCCTTTGGCCCAACAAGTCCACACCAACCCGCCGAAGCGCAACCCACCCATACCCCTACATATACCCCTTACCTAACACTACGGGCAATTTAGCATGGCCAATTCACCTGAGTCGCACACCTTTGGAATGTGGGAGGAAACCGGAGCACCCGGAGGAAACCCACGCAGACACGGGGAGAATGTGCAAACTCCATACAGTCAGTCGCCTGAGTCAGAAATTGAACCCGGGTCTCTGGTGCTGTGAGGCAGCAGTGCTAACCACTGTGCCACTGTGCCGCCCGTAAAACATTTATGGTCATAGAGATGCACAGCACAGAAACAGAGCCTTTGGTCCTACTCATCCACACCACTCACATATCCTAACACAATCTCGTCTTATTTGCCAACACTTGGCCCAAATCCCTCTCAATCCTTCCTGTTCGTATCCCCATCCAAATGCCTTTTAAATGCAGTAATTGCATCAGCCTCCACCACTTCCTCTAGCAGTTCATTCCGTGCACACATCACCCTCTGCCTGTAAATGTTGTCCCTTATGTTCCTTTCATAACTTTCCCTTCTCACCCTGAACCTAGGCTGTCTGGTTCTGGACTCCATTAACTCAGGGAAAATACCTTGTTTGTTGAACCTATCCATACCTCTCTTATAAACCTCTATATGGTCTCCCCTCAGCCTCAAATAGCCCCAGCCCATTCAACCTCTCCCTGTAGCTTAAGTCCTCCAATCCTTGCAACATCCCTGTAAATCTTTTCTGAAACCTTTCAATTTACAGAACATCTTTCCGATCAGCAGGAGACAGGAACTGCATGCAATATTCCAAAAGAGGCTTATCCAATGTCCTGTTCAGCCAGAACATGACCTCCCAACTTCTCTACTCAATGCTCTGATCAGTAAACGCAAGCATACCAAGCACCTTCTTCACTCTCCTATCTACCTGCGACTCAATTTTCAAGGTGCTATGAATCTGCATTCCAAAGTTTCTTTGTTGAGCAAAACGCCCCAGGAACATACCATCAAGTGTGTAAGTCCTGCTGCGATTCGCTTTCCCAAAATGCAGCATCTCACATTTATCTAAATTAAAGTCAGAGAGTGGTGGTAGATGGCAAATATTCAGCCTGGAGCCCAGTTACAAGTGGAGTTCCGCAGGGATCAGTTCTGGGTCCTCTGCTGTTTGTAATTTTTATTAATGACTTGGATGAGGGAGTCGAAGGGTGGGTCAGTAAATTTGCAGATGATACGAAGATTGGTGGAGTTGTGGACAGTGAGGAGGGCTGTTGTCGGCTGCAAAGGGACTTAGATATGATGCAGAGCTGGGCTGAGGAGTGGCAGATGGAGTTCAACCCTGCCAAGTGTGAGGTTGTCCATTTTGGAAGAACAAATAAGAATGCGGAATACAGGGTTAACGCTAGGGTTCTTAGTCAGGTGGAGGAACAGAGGGATCTTGAGGTCTATGTACATAGATCTTTGAAAGTTGCCACTCAGGTGATAGAGCCTATGGTGTATTAGCGTTCATTAGCAAAGGGATTGAATTCAAGAGTCGTGAAGTGATGTTGCAGCTGTACAGGACTTTGGTTAGGCCACATTTGGAGTACTGTGTGCAGTTCTGGTCGCCTCACTTTAGGAAAGATGTGGAAGCTTTGGAGAGGGTGCAGAGAAGATTTACCAGGATGTTGCTGGAATGGAGAATAGGTCGTACGAGGATAGGTTGAGAGTTCTCGGCCTTTTCTCATTGGAACGGCGAAGGATAAGGGGTGACTTGATAGAGGTTTATAAGATGATCAGAGGAATAGATAGAGTAGACAGTCAGAAACTTTTTCCCCGGGTACAACAGAGTGTTACAAGGGGACATAAATTTAAGTTGAAGGGTGGAAGGTATAGGGGAGATGTCAGGGGTGGGTGAATGGAATGCGCTGCCCGTGGGAGTGGTAGAGTCAGAATCATTGGCGACCTTTAAGCGGCAATTGGATAGGTACATGGATGGGTGCTTAATCTAGGATAGATGTTCGGCACAACATCGTGGGCCGAAGGGCCTGCTCTGTGCTGTATTGTTCTATGTTCTATGTTCTATAAACTCCATCTACCACATCTCAGCCCATTGGCCCATTTGATCCGGATTCAGTTGTCATCTGAGGTAACATTCTTCGCTATCCACAACACCTCCAATTTTGGTGTCATCTGTAAACTTACTAACTACACCTCCTATGTTAACATCCAAGTCATTGAAATAAATAACAAAAATAGTGGATCCAGCACCGAACCTTGTGGCACTCCACTGGTCACAGGCCTCCAGTCTGAATAACAACCCTCCATCACCACCCTCTGTCTTCGACATTTGAGCCAGTTCTGTATCCAATGGCTGGTTTTCCCTGTATTCCATGATATTTAACCTTGTTCACCAATCTCCCATATGGAAACTTTGCAAACACCTTATTGAAGTCCATATCACTCACACGGACTGCTCTGCCCTCATCAATCCTTTTTGTTACTTCTTCAAAAACCGCAATCAATTTCCTGAGACATGATTTCCCACGCACAAAGCAATGCTGACTATCCCGAATTAGAAACTTCCTCTCCAAATACATGCAAATCCTGTCCCTCATCATTCCCTCCTTCAACGTGCCCACCACTGACGTCAGGTGAACCGGTCTGTCGTTCCCATGCTTTTCTTTACCATCTTGCTTAAATAGTGGCACCACGTTAGCCAACCTCCAGTCTTGTGGCACCTCACCTGTGACTATTGATGATGCAAATATTTCAGCAGTGGGCACAGCAATCACTTCCATAGCTTCTAACAGAGTTCTAGGGTACTCCTGATCACGTCCTGGTAAGGCCCTAGGGAGTGTTGCTGAGCCAAGAGACCATGGAATGCAGGTTCATAGCTTCTTGAAAGTGAAGCCACAGTTAAATAGGATAGCAAAGAATGCGTTTGGTATGCTTTCCTTTTTTTGTCAGAGTACTGAGTACAGGAGTTGGGAGGTCATGTTGGGGCTGTACTAGACATTGGTTAGGCTTTTGGAAGCAACATTTAAGAGGCATTTGGATGAATATATGAATTGGAAGGGTCTGGATGGATATGGGCCGAGTGCTGGCAGGTGGGACTAGATTCGGTTGGGATATCTAGTCGGCATGGACGGATTGTACTGAACGGTCTTTTTCCATGCTGTACATCTCTATGATTCTAAGACCTGATAAGGTCTTGGAGATGTATTCACTTTTATGCATTTCAAGACATCCAGCATCTCCTCCTCTGTAATATAGACATTTTGAGAGTTGACACCATCTATTTCCCTACATAAAACATAGAACATTACAGTGCAATATAGGCCCATCGGCCCTCGATGTTGCACCGCCCTGTCATACTAAAGTCCATCCCATCTACACTATTCCATGCACATCCATCTGCCTCTCCAATGACGACTTAAATGCTCTTAAACTTGGTGAATCTACAACCTTTGCAGGCAAAGCATTCCACACCATCACTACTCTCTGAGTAAAGAAACTACCTCTGACATCGGTCTTATACCTATCTCCCCTCACTTTAGAGTTGTGTACCCTCGTGTTTGCCGTTCCCATACTTGAAAAAAGGCTCTCCCTGTCCACCCTATCTAACCCACGGATTATCTTGTGTGTCTCTATTAAGTCACCTCTGAACCTTCTTCTCTCTAATGAGAACAGCCTCAAGGCCCTCAGCCTTTCCCCATAAGACATTCCTTCCATACCAGGCAACATCCTGGGAAATCTCCTCTGCACCCTTTCCAAACCTTCCACATCCTTCTTATAATGCGGTGACCAGAATTGTACAAAATACTCCAAGTGTGGCCGTACCAGAGCTTTGTACAGCTGTAGCATAACCTTCTGGTTCCGGAACTCAATCACTGTCTTCATGAAGGTCAAAACACTGTACGCCTTGTTAATAACCCTCTCAATCTGAGTGGCAACTTTCAGGGACCTGTGTACATGGACACAGAAATCTCTCTGCTCATCTGCACTCCCAAGAATCTTACCATTAGCTCAGTACTTTGCATTCTGATTACTCAGTCCAATGTGTATCACCTCACACTTGTCCGCATTAAACTCCACTTGCCACCGCTCAGCCAAATCCCCATCCTATCTATGTGTCTCTGCAACCTATTACATCCTTCGTCACTATCCACAACTCCACCTACCTTAGTGTCGTCCGCAAATTTAATAACCCACCCTTCTAAGCTCTCATCCAGGTAATTTATAAAAATGATGAACAGCAGTGGACCCAACACCGACCCTTGCGCTACGCCGCTCGTAACTGGACACCAAGATGAACATGTTCCATCAACTACAACCCTCTGTTTTCTTTCAGCAAGCCAATTACTGATCCAAACTGCAATGTCTCCCACAATCCCACCCCTCCGCATTTTGTATAATAGCCCACTGGGGGGAACCTTATCGAACGCCTTGCTGAAATCCATTTCCACCACATCTACCAGTTTACTCTCATCTACGTGTTTGGTCACTTTGTCAAAAAAGTCAATAAGATTCGTTAGGTACGACCTGCCCTTCACAAAACCGTGCTGACTGTCCCTGATCAGATTATTCTTTTCCAGATGGTTATAAATCCTATCTCTTATAATCTTTTCCAACACTTTACCAACAACTGAATTGAGACTCACTGGTCTGTAATTACCGGGTTGTATCTATTACTCTTTTTGAACAAGGGGACCACATTTGCTATCCTCCAGTCCCCAGGCACTATTCCTGTAGACAATGATGATTTGAAGATCAATGCCAAATGCTCGGCAATCTCTTCCCTTGCTTCTTCGAGGATCCCAGGATATATCCCATCCGGCCCAGGGGACTTGTCTATTTTCACACTCTGCAGTATTTCTAATACCTCTTCCTTGTGAATCTCAATCTCTTCTCTCCCTGAGCACCTACAGGAGACAGACAAATAGACAGAATGGAAAATTACACTGATGTAGTGAAGGTTACATGTGTAGAATGGCACTGAGTCTCACAGAGATCTGGAAAATCCCAGTCTCCAACCCTGGCCTATGCTGTTGCATCTCTCTGGAATGGAGAATTCTGCTAGGTCACGATCTGGAGTAACTGAAAGTGTGAGAGGCACTGACAGAAGCAGCAATTGGACCCACACAGTGAGGGATACCACATGGAGAGATACTGAGTGATATCAGCATAGTGCAGGAAGGTGTCAGGATCAAACAATTGTGTCAAAAGAATAGGTTTAGCTGCATGATGCACTGCTATAACTGGTCAAGGAGTGAGCAACCTGTGAGCAGGCGAAGTGATGTCCTTGTGGTATTATTGCTGGAGCATGTATCACAAACCTCAGCTAAATGTTCAGGGGAGAGAGGTTTGAATCCCACCGTCTGAAATGGCAGAACTTAAAATTAATAAATTCAAATATTATAATTAACAATCCATAAATAAATATGAGACCATTGCTGATGTACAAAAAACCCAAGCAATTGTCCTTTCGGGAAGGACATCTGCCCATCCTCACGTGGTCTGCACGACATCCCCACAGCAAAGTATTTTCCAAATCCAAATAGAAGAGGTGATGATCGGAACAACAGGGGGATGTGGCTGAAGACAAGCAGAAAGGAACAGGATGGGATAAGGTTTAACTTAAACTCGACATTAGCGAATTGGTTTCTGATAGGAAATTGTGGGAAAGAGTATCGAATTATTTTTCTGCATAGACAAAGTCTCTTCAATAAGGAGCTGGATTTGTGACACGGAGGTGAGAGAGATTTGCACACCAGAGAGATGTGGTTACAGGGTGAACAAAATGTGGAACATAAATATTCAATGTTTCACAACCTTGTGGAAACTCAGGCAAAATGGGTAACACTAACAATAATGGGTAAAAAAAAGGCATTAGATAGAAAGTGCGGGGGGTGGGGGGTGGGGAGACGGCAGTTCCTGGTTCCTTAAATGTGATCAGGCAAACAATGGTCACAAAATATCCTTAGCAGATAATGTTAAGGATAAGGCACAAGATATTAAATAAGTATAGTTAGAGTAATAGGATCCCCAACTAAGCAGTGGGACCTGTTAGAAACCAAAGGGACAATCATCGCATGGAGCCAGAGGAAGTAGGTGAGGTCTTCTATGTTTACTTCCCATCTGTATTCAAACAGGAGAAAGACATTCTAGCCGGGGATTTCATTGGGACGGTGAGGTTCTGGAACATATTAAGATCAATGAGAAGGAAGCATTAAATGTATTCACAGGCAAAATGGTGGAGAAATTCCCAGTAATAATAAAGTGTATCCCAGGCTGTAATGGCAGGGAAGGGAGCAGATTGCTGGGGCCCTGGCAGATATATTTATTACTTTGCTGGCCAAAGTGAAGTGCCGAATGACTGGAGGATCGCTAATGTGGTTCCTTTGTTGAGGAAGGACAGCAGGGATAGGCCAGGTAATTACAGAGCAGATAGTCTGACAGCATTGGGAGGGACATTATTGGGAACAATTCTGAGGGACAAAATGAATCAGCATTCAAAAGGACAGGAATATATTAGGGATTGTCTGTATGGATTTGGAGAGGAATGTCCTCTGATATTGATGAGGGCAGTGAAGATGATGTGGTTTACAAGGAGTTTATTAAGGTCTTTGACAAGGTCCCACATAGAAGGCTGGTCCAAAAGGGAAGAGCCCATGTGATCCAAAGCACGTTGGAAAATTGGATCCACAATTGGTGTAGGGTGTTTTTCACGATTAGAAGCCTTTGCCCAGTGAATGTACCACAGGGATCTGTACAAGAGCCATTGCTGGTTATTATGTACATTAATATCTCAGATGTGAAAGCAGAAGGTGTCATCAGTAGGTTTGCAGATGACATGAAAGGTGAGGGTGTTGTCCACAGTGATCGGGATGGTCTCAGGCTGTAGTCTGATATCGATCAGATGATAAACTGAGCAGAGTAATGGCAGATGGAGTTTACTTCTGATCACTGTTGGAAGTTTAATAAGTGAACGATATCCATCATGAATTGTAGGTCCTCCTGGAATACTGAGGAATACATGGACCTTGGTGGACAAGTCCCTGGATGTCTGAATGTCTGAAGGTGTCAGCACAAGCAGACAGGGTGGGGAAGACACCTGAACTGAAAGCAGGAGGGGGGTCCCATATCCTGGTGGGGAGAGTTGCTGGAGCTGCTCGAGAGGATTTAATCTCATCTGGCAGGGATGTGGAACCCATAACAGTCGTAAGGCCAGAAAGAAATTTGAGGATGGTACAGATGTTACAGAGAGCAATATAAATAGACAAGGCAGGCAAGAACACAGCAGACAATGAGGGAAAATTGATGAATTAAACTGCATTTATTTCAATGCAAAGGGCCGGACAGATAGGGAAGATGAACCCTGAGCATGGATGGGAACATGGGACTGGGATGTTGTAGGTATTACAGAAACACAGCTGAGGGAGCGACAGGACCAGCAGCTCAGTGTTCCAGGGGACAGATGCTACAGGAAAGATAGAACAGGAGGCAAAACAGGAGGAGAGCTGGTGGTTTTGATTGGGGGAAATATCCCAGCAGTACCTAGAGGGAGTAATCATGCAGAATCGCCCAGTTAAGCGATATTTGTGGAACTGAGAAATAGAAATTGGTCATCAGTTTACTTTGATTGTATTACAGCGATAGGCAATCGGAGATGAACGAGCAAATATGTCAGGACATCTCAGATATCTGTTAGAATATTAGGTTTGTAGCAGTAGGGGACTTTAACCTTTCCAAACCTGGACTGGGACTGCCGCAGTGTTGAGCATTTGGATGGAAGGAATTTGTTAAGTCTGTTCCAGAAACTCCCAGTCATTGCGATGGAAAATTGCGATGGAAAAGGACAGGCCTGGTCCATAAGTTCAAGTTATACAATGGAGCAAGATAGTATTAGACAGGAATTTTTAACGTTGGCATGGGGAGGCTATTTGCAGGTAAAGGGAAGTCTGGCAAGGAGGAACATCTTAAAACCGAGATAAAAGGAGCATTCAGTGCCAGCGTGTTCCTGTTAGTGTGCAGCTCAATGCTGACAGAATTAGGAAACATTGGCTGAGTTTCGAGGCTCTGGTCAAGAAAAAAGGGGCACATTGTCAGATATAACTGACTGACCCAAGGGAATCCCCTCAGGAGCATCAGGGCTGTAGAAATACACTTAGGATGGAAATCAGGAATACAAAAAGGGAACATGAGATAGCTTTGGCAGAGAAAGTTAAGGAGAACTGAAAGAGATTCTACAAGTGTATTAAGAGCAAAAGAAGAGCAAGGGGCAAAACCGGTATCCTTAATGATCAATGAAGCCAACGATGTGTGAAATTACAAGATTCTAAACAAATATTTCACATTGGAGATTACTGTGGATAAATGCTGGGGAGCTCAGGGAACTAAACAGTGTTTGGCCTGACTACTATTGGAATACTGTGAGCAATTCTGTTCTCAATGCCACAGGAAGGATGTTGTGGAACATGAAAGGGTTCAGAAAAAATGAATATGGATGTTGCAAGGGTTGGAGGGTTTGCGCTACAGGGAAAAGCTGAATAAGCTGGGGCTGAATTCACTTGAATATGGGAAGCTGAGAAGTTAACTGATAAAGGTGTTTAAAATCATGATGATCATCGATAGGGTCAATAGACAAGGTCTTTTCCCCAGGCTGAGGGATTCCCAACCGACAGGACATAGCTTTAAAGTGCGAGAGGAACTTTTTAAAGGGACCTAATGGACAACTGGTTCCAGCAGAGTGTATGGAATAAGCTGCCAGAGGAAATAGTGGAGGGTGATAGAAGTACATTTAAAAGGCACGTGGATGGGTGTATCAATAGGAAGGGTTTAAAGAGATATTGGCAAAATTCTGGTAAATGTTACTAGATACGTCATGCAAGAATTGTTCCGAAGGATCTGTTTCCATGCTATACATCTCAATGACTCAATGTCTTGAAATGGTTGCACATTATAGAAGAGGAGGTGCTGGAGGGTTTAAAACTCAAAGGTAGAAAATAATCCCAAGGACCTGATCAAATCTACCTCAGGACACTGTGGGAAGCTGGTGAAGACATTGTAGGGCCCCTAGCAGAGATATTTGTACGATAGAGAGCGATGTGTGATAGTCTGATAGACTGGAGGGTGGCATTGTGGACTGTGAAACAGGTTTTCTAAGATTACAAAGAGATCTTAATGAAATGTGTGAATGGCTGAAAAACTGTAGATGGAGTTCAATCTGAATAAATGTGAGGGAATGCATTTGGTACAACAAACACGGGCAGGACTGATAAAATTAATGGTAGATCCTTCAGTAGTGTTGTAGAACAGAGGGACCTCAGGGTTCAGCTACATAATTCTTTGAAGTTTGCAACATGGAGAGACAGGATGGTTAAAAAAAAAACTTGCTTGCCACATTTGCTATCATTGCTCAATCCTTTGGATATAGGAGTGGGGAAGTCGCATTGAGATTATACAGGTCATTGGTGAGTCCTCTTCTGGATTACTGCGTCCAGTTCTGGTTGTCCAGTTATAGTAACCATATTATTAAGTTGGAGAGGATTCAGATGAGATTTACTGGGATGTGGCTGGTTATGGAAGCTTTCAGTTATAAGGAAAGGCTGGATAGGTTCGTATATTTTCATTGAAACCTGAATGTTGAGAGATGAACTTATAGAAGTTTATAAAATAATGAGGGGGATAGATAGAGTTAATGGGAGTTTTCTTTTCCCATAGACAGGGGAGTTTCAAGACAAGGCATTGCATTTCTAAATTTAAGAGGAGATACATTTAAAGAAAAGACACGAGGGGCACATTGTTACACAGAGGGTGGGTTGTATGAGAAATGAACTTCTCAAGGAAGGGGTGAACATGGGGACAATTACAATGTTGAAAAGAAATTTGGATTAGTACAGGAATAGGAAAGGTTTGAAGGGACATGATCCAGGAACAGGCAGGTGGGACGAGATTTTAGAGTGTGGTTAGAGTTAAACAAACAGAGCCGTATGATTCTCTGACTATGATTATAATGTTATCTCATTAATTAAGTAAGTCAGGGAACTACAGACTGATGACCAGACATCAGGGTGGGTCAGTTGTTGGAGGTCATTCTGAGAGGTAGGACTTACATGCGTTTGGAAAGATATGGACTGACTACGAACAGCCAGCATGGCTTTGTGCTTGGGAAAACATGTCTCACAAACTTGACTGGATTTCATTCAAGATGTGACTAAGAAGAGAGACGAAGGCAGAGCAACAGACGTTGTTTCTGTCTTCAGCAAATCCTTGATCAAGGTGCAGCATGATACATTGGTTAGTAAGGGTAGATCACAAGGGATCAGGGAGAGCTAGCCAACTGGATACACAATGGGATGACAGTGGGAGACAGAGGGTGGTGAGAGAGGGTTATTGTTCAGACTGGAGGCCTCTGACCAGCATTATGCTGTAAGGATTGGTGCTGGGACCACTGTTGTGCATCATTTACATAAACTACTTGAGGGGAAATATAGGAAGCCTTGTTAGTATGTTTGTGCATACCAAGATTAGTGGAAGAGTGTGCAGGGAATATAGCTATTGAGGGGATGGTAATCAACTGGGCCAGTGGGCCAAGGAATGAAAGATGGAGTTTAATTCAGGTGTTGAATTTAGTTCAGACAAACCAGGGAGGACTAACACAGTTAATGGCAGGGCCCTGGGCAGTGCTGTCGAACAGAGAGAGACCAAGGGGTGCAGTTACGTTGTTTCTTGGAAGTGGCATCACAGGGGGACAGGGTGAGGAAAGCAGCATTTGCCAAACTTGTCATCATTGGTCAGAGTATTGAATGCGAGTTGAAGATATTGGTAACATTGTCGTCAATATTTCTTCTGGGCAGAGGAGGCCACAGGGTGGCCTTTTGAAGATTTATGAAACCAGGTAGGGCTGAAGTAATGTGAATAGACAAGAGTAGGTGAGTCCAAAGCTCGAGGCACAATGTGAGGTGAGAGAGCAAGATTTAAAGACGAAGCTGTGGGGCAACATTTTCCACCTTGTACAAGTACAATTCCAACATGGAAAAGACACTTGGGCAGGTACATAGAGAGGAGAAGATTTGAAGGGATATGGGCCAAACACAGGCAAATGCTACTCATTCCATTTCAGCCGAAGAGTCATGCCGCACAGAAACAGACCCTAGGTCTCCAGTTATTGGAGGAGGAGACTATCGAGACAAGGCATGTTGTAGAGAATGAAGCAAGTTACTGCAATATGGATGGTCATCTGGACGGGAGGTTTCAAATATGTGAAGGAGTTGGTGAGAGGGAAGGAGATGACAGAGATAGGAGCTGTTATAGAAGATCGAATGATTGAAGACACTGGTCGACAAGACAAGCCATAGATACAGTGTTGGAGAGGGAATAGGGAACAGAAAGATCCCAGGAATCATTACCTCCCTCTCGAGAGAGGCCTGCATTCCCCTGTGTTGTCCTGATGCTCACCAAGACAGCACACGCCTGGATTGAAAACTGGAAACTCCCAAAGCTGTCTCAGTATAAAACAAAACTTAAAGGAAAGGTGGTACCTGAGCCTGGGGTGTGTCTGTACTGTCCTCCCCCTCCAGCACTATATCTATGTCATGGCCTGTTAGCTGATGTTTGGAGCCCTCTCATGCTGTCTGCTCTGTGCACTGTGAATGATCTTACCTGGCGGCAGGTTATATTGAAGGCTCCAGACCTCCCTGATCTTTGTCTCTCTGACTGACCAATCATCTTCCCAGCCAGCAGATGGCAAATCTATTGAGTCAGGAACTCGCTGAGTACCTGCAGAAAACACAGAAGTAGGCAGAATGGGAAATTAGAGTGATACTGTGAGGGTTACGCAAGTAGAATGGCACTGAGCCCCACCGAGATCTGGAAAATCCCAGTCTCCAATCCTGGCCTGTGCTGCCTTATCTCTCTGGAGTGGAGAATTCTGTTGGCTGAGTATCTGGAGTAGCTGCAAGAGTGATAGACACTGACAGAGGCAGCAATTAGACCCACACAGTGAGGGATACTGATTGATATCACCATAGTGCAGGATCAAACAATTGTGCAAAACGACAGGGTTTTGATTCTTGTTGCACTGGGATGTGCAACCTGTGAACAGGCGAAGTGATGGCCGAGTGACATTACGTGAGGCAACTTATCCAGAAAATCAGCAAACGTTCTTTGGACACAGGTTCAAATCCCACCATTGCAAATGATTGAATATGAATTAAATGCTTCAAAAAAGATATAATTAAAAACCTGTAAGTGATTATTAAACAATTGCTGATGTAAAGAAAAATCCATCGGGTGCATTCCTGTCTTTAGTGAAGTAATCTAAGATGGGACTGGGATATCACAGGTATTACAGAACAACAGCTGAGGGAGGGACAGGACAGGCAGCTCAATGCCCCAGGGGACAGATGCTGCAGGAAGGACAGAAGGGGAGCTGAGAGAGGAGGAGAGCTGCTGGTTGTGATTGGGTGAAACATTACAGCAGGACTGAGAGAGGATATTCCTGCGGGATCGCCCAGTGAAGCTGTGCCGTGGAATTAATCAATAACAATGGGTCTTCGGTTTCCTCTGATTGTTCTACAGACCACGATAGCCCCGCCCTGCTGCATCTTGACCTTTTCAAGATGGCGGCCCAGAGCTTTCCCTCTTCCCTCAAACAAATGGCGGCCGTGACCCTGGGCCCCTTCCCTGATCAGACCGCCACCTCCTTCCCCGGGCCTGGAGGATCTTTTTCGAGTTCTGTTTTAACCTGTATCCAGCACTTGTGAATTTTCTTTGCTCCTTTCTCCCAGCGAGGCTCCCACACACCGGCTCTGAGCGCCGCTCTCTGAAGCCGATCGCAGCCGCTGCCGGAGATCGCAGCTCCATGTCTCTCTATCTCTGTCCTGATCAATGTGACACTGCGCATGCGCCACATAGGAACCAAACTGCGCGTGCGTCTGAGGTTATCGGTGAGTTTATAGAGAATATTCATATCTGCACGGAATCATGGGTGAAATATTTATCATTAACAAATTTTTTGTCGAGATAGAGAAATAGAGATGTCTAGCATGCAAGCAGATTGCTTGGTCTAACTTAACCATACTGGCCAGGTATGTAAATTATCAATTGTTCTGGGAGTTTGAAAATAAGTTTCTTACTCGAGTTGTGTAAATCGATTGGAAATATGTACGTGATCAGATTTACATTTCAACTACTTCTTAAATCTCACATTGATTTATGAGAGAGTTTTAATGCCCCACGATGGAGTGAGAATGATCACAATCGTGCAAAACAGGTTGATTTCTGACCAATCATTCCCCGAGAACGCATTGGCACCGCTCCTCACTCACTCTGGTTGGCGGACCGGCCTCTGTTCGGTCCTCCAGTTCCGCCCCTTCCTCCCAATTGCAGAGTTGATTCAGGCGGAACTCAGCAGGCTGAAGGACAAGAGAAGTGAGAACTGATGCCTTGTGATGTGAAAATATCCCGAATCTTGGACGGAGAGACCTGAGTTCAATTCACAGTTTGTGCAGGTGTATGTAATAACAACTTTGAACAGGTTCATTTGGAAAAACAAGGGAAGTCAGGAACAGATTATCAACAATAGAAAGTGCATTCAATGTCGTGGGGCTCTCAATGCTGCGATGAGTTTAGTCTTTAGGGTTTCAGGGCCCCAGTGGGTCCCAGTACAGACTGTTCCACTCCTCATGCACAGCCAGATACCACGAGTGTGGAGCAAAGTGTTGTGGTGGGAAATGGAGCTGCTTTTCTGGAAGGCCCTCAGTTTTGGAGGTGAAAATAGATGAGAAGGAGCAGGGTTTTGTATGCAGGTTCCTGTTTCCCTCCTTATGCAGCATCTTATTATTGCCCTGACTTTACTTCGTACATGTTTGGTAGAGATCAGTGATGTTTCGTAAACCCACAATATAAGATCTGCCACTCTGTTTAAGACAGCAGAAATCTCTTGTATCACAATAGTCATAGAACAATACAGCGCAGAACAGGCCGTTCAGTCCTTGATGTTGTGCCAACCTGTGAACTGTTCTCAGCTTGTCCCCGTACACTATCCCAAAATCACCCATGTCCTTATCTAAGGATTGTTTAAATCTTCTTGATGTGGCTGAGTTGTCTACATTAGCAGGTAGTACATTCCACGCCCTTACCACTCTCTGAGTAAAGAACCTGACTCTGACACCTGTCTTAAATCTATCACTCCTCATTTGCAGTTCTTCTCCCTCGTGCACACTGACATCATCATCCTAGAAAAACCCTTCCACTGTCTCCCCTATCTGAGCCTCTGATCATCTTATATGTCTCTGTCAAATTCACTCTTGGACTTCTTCTTGCCAAGGAGAACAGGTTCAACTCTCTGAGCCTTTCCTCATAAGACCTTCCCTCCAGACTATGCAACATCCTCCTCTGCACCTTTTCCAATTCCTCCATGTCCTTCCTGAAATATGGGGACCAGAACTGCACACAATATTGCAAGTGCGGCCGCACCAGCATTTTTTATATTTGCAGCATGATATTGCGGCTCTGGAACTCAATTACACTATGAATGAAACCTAACACACCGTATGCCTTCTTAACAGTACTATCCACCTGGGTGGCAACTTTCAGGGATCTATGTACATGGACTCCAAAATCCCTCTGCACATCCACACTCCTAAGGATCTTTCCATTGACCCAGTACTCTGCCTTCTTGTTATTCTTCTGAAAGTGCATCACCTCACATTTAGCTGCATTGAACTCCATTTTCCACCTCTCAGCTCAATTCTGCAGTTTATCCAAGTCCCCCTGCAACCTGTAACACTCATCCATACTATCCTCTACTCCACCGACTTTAGTGTCGTCAGCAAATTTACTAATCCATTCCACCTATGCCTGCGTCTAAGTCATTTCTAAAAATGACAAACAGCTGTGGTCCCAAAACATGTCTTTGTGGCAAACCACTAGTAACTGGACTCCAGTTGAATATTTTCCATCAACCAACACTCGCTGTCTTCCTTTAGAAAACCAGTTTCTAATCCAAACTGCTGAATCACCCTCATTTCCGTGTATCTGCATTTTCTCCAACAGCCTACGATGTGGAACCTTATCAAAAGCTTTACTGAAGTCCATGTATACCACGTTAACTGCCCTACCCTTATCTACATGCTTGGTCACCTTCTCAAAAAACTCAATGAGGTTTGTGTGACACGACCTGCCCTTGACGTAACCATGTTGATGATCAGAAATCAAATTGTTGTTTGCTAGATGATTATAAATCTTATCTCTTATAATCCTTTCCAAAACCTTTCCTACAACAGAAGTCAGGCACACTGGTGTGTAATTACCTGGGTCATCTCTCCTGCCCTTCTTGAATAAAGGCACAACACTTGGAATTCTCCTGTCCTCTGGAACCAAACCTGTAGACAATGCCAACTCAAATATCAAAGCCAAAGGCTCTGCTATCTCCTCCCTAGCTTCCCAGAGAATCCTTGGATAAATCCATCCCGCCCAAGGGACTTGTCTACTTTCACTCCTTCTAGAATTGATAACACCGTTTGTAACTTGTCTCTATCCTTTCTAGTCGAAAATCTCATACCACATTCTTCTCCTCTGCAATACTCTCCTTTTCCTGAGTGAAAACCGACGAGAAATATTCATTTGCACCTCTCCGATCTCCACAGGGCACACAACTCAACTTCCCACTTCTGTCTTTGATTGGACCTATTCCTACCATATCCTCTTATTACTCACATACCTATAGAAAACTTTAGGGTTCTCCTTTATTCTATTTGCTAAAGACTGCTCATGTCTACTCTTTGCTGCTCTTAACTCTCTCTTTAATCCTTCCTAGCTGATGTGTAACTCTCCACCTCCCCATCTGGACCATCTTGCCTCATCAACACATAAGCCTCCTTCTTCTTCGTAACAAGAGATGCAATTTCTGTAGTAAACCACGTGTTCCCTTATCTTATCACTTTCTCCCTGCCTGACAGGGACTTACCTATCAAGAACATGCAATATCTGTTCCTTAAACCAGCTCCACATTTCCATTGTCTGCATCCCCTGCATTTTTCTACCCCACTCTATGCATCCTACTTCCTGCCTAATCGCATTATAATCGTCCTTGCCCCATTGATAACTCTTGCCCTGTGGCATGTACCTGTCCCTTTCCATCGCTAAACTAAGCGCATCTGAATTATGGTCACTTTCTCCAAAGTGCTCACCTAAAACTAAATCAAACACCTGGTCTGTTTCGTTACCAAGCACCAGATCCAATGTGGCCTCCCCACCTGTGGGCCCTTCGACATACTGTGTCAGGAAACCCTCCTGTACACATTGGACGAAAACTAATCCATCCAACGTACTAGATTTATAGCATTCCCAGTCAATGTTGGGGAAGCTAAAGTCCCCCATAATAACCACCCTGGTACTTTTGTTCTTACCCAGAATAATTTTGCAAATCTTCTCTTCCACTTCCCTTGAACTCTGTGGAGGCCTATAAAAAATTCCAAGCAGTGTGACCTCTCCTCTCCTGTTCTAACCTCAGCCCACACTACCTCAGTAATCAAGTCCTTATTAAAAGTACTCTCAGCCACCGTTATACTATCCTTGACTTACATGATATGCATGGAACCACTGCAGTGCTTCAAACTCCATGAGGCAGCCATACTCTCTATGACCGACAGACTCAGTCTGGAACCTCCTCTGTCCTTAAGACTTTACACACTGCCTGCACTCCTCCATTTCCCCTTTGCATGTTCCCTTCCCAACCCACCCCACTTGCATCACTCTACAATTGGAGCTGTCAAGGGCGGAAGTCTGTCAAATAGTCTCCCTAATCTTTTCCATTTCCCTTTAAGATTTTTAAAAAACCATTCTCCTTAATCAATGTTTTGATCATCCATGAAGCACCTTAGGAGATTTGCCATTGTGAAAGATTCCATACAATGCAAATAGTTGTTCTTATTGCCATACATTAGGAGAAACAGGAATGATGCATCCAAAATTCTAACAAGGAAGTCACTGATAGGTGCAGTGTTTCGGCCACCAAATAATAACATCACATTGGGTTGGGCAATAAACAAAGAAATAACTAATGCCTGTAAAAATGATACGGTTATTATTATCACGGGTGATTTTAATCTACATGTAGATTGGTCAAACCAGGTCAGTCAGGGTAGCCTTGAGGAGTTCATTATGTGTATCCATGATAGTTTTTTTTTTACCAGTATGAAATGGAACTGACAAGGGAGCACGCTATCCAAGATCTGGCCCCTGTGCAATGAGACATGAATAATTAGTGACCTCAGAGTTAGGGATCCTCTCGGAAGAAGTGATCACTGTATGTTTGAATTTAATACATATGGAGAGTGTGAAGATAAAACCTAATACCTGGATCCTGTGCTTGGACATGGGGAACTACAATAGAATGAGGAAGAACCTGGAAAACGTAGACTGGAAACAAAGATTTTATGGTGGGACAGTTGATGAGCAGTGGAAGATTTTCAAAGACATTTTACAAAGTCATCAGCAAAGGTATATTTCAGTCAAAGGGAAGGACTGTAAGAAAATGTGTTCTCTGTAATGGGTATCTAAGGAAAGTGATCAAATTGAAAGGCATACAAAGTGGCCAAAACCAGCATGAAACTAGTACTGGGAAAACTTTATAGGTCAACAGAAAGCCACAGAAGAGCTACAAAGATATGTAAGATAAAACATGAGAAAAATAAACTAGCATAGACTATAAAGACAGATAGGAAAAGTTTATATTAACATACATAATGAGAAAAGAGTGGCTAAAGTAAATGTCGGTCCTTTGGAAAATGAGGTGGAGCATTTAGTGATGGGGCATCACAGTGGGGGATATTAATATCTGTCTAGTAATTAACAAAGAAACAAAGGTAGGTGAGGATTTGGGAACTATCATTATTACAGAACAGCTAGCGTTGGACTGTTGGAGGCAATTGAGCTAATAATAGAAAATTCTCCTGGCCCTGACAGAATGTATCCCAGGGTACTAAAAGAGATGCCAGGAGAAATAGCAAATGCACTGACAATATTTTTCCAAAATTCACTGGACATTGTGGCAGTCCCAGCAGATTGGAAAGCAGCAAAAGTGACACCACTATTTTAAAAAGGAGGTGGCCAAAAAGTGGGGAATTATACCCCAGTTAGCTTCTTCTCTGTAGTGGGAAAGATGTTTGGGTCTATTATCAAGGAAGAAATAGAAGTGACTTGACAGAAATTGTCCCAATGTGCAGGTCATGTTTGACAAGTCTTTTGGAATTCTATGAAGACATTTCGAGCAAGATGGACAACGGCGACCGGGTGGATACTGTGTACCTGGAGTTCCAAAAGGCTCTCAACAATGTGCTGTTCAAGAGGCTGTTGCATAATATTAGGGTGCATGGTGTTAAGGGTAGGGTATTAGCATGGATAGAAGATTGGTTGACAAACAGGAAGCAAAGTGTGGGGATAAATGCATATTTTTCTGGTTGGCAATCAGTGACTAGTAGTGTGCCTCAGGGATCAGTGTTGGGACTGCGATCATTTAGAATTGATACAGATGATTTGGAGTTGGGGACCACATGTAGGATGTCAAAGTTTGCATGTGAGACTAAGATGATTAGCAGGACAAAGTTTGTGGAGGACTGTGAAACTTTGCAGAGGAACATAGATACATTGAGTGAGTGGGTAATGGTCGGTCATGTGCAATATAATGTTCATAAATGTAAAGTCATACTGTTTGGTTGGAATAACATTAAAAAAGAAATTATTACTTGAATTTTAAAAAGTTGCATTATTTGCCATGCAGAGACACCTGAGTATCCTTTTGCATGAAGGTTGGTCACCAGTTATAACAATCAATTCAGAAGGCAAATGCAATTTTGTCCTTCGTTGCTGAAGGGATTGTGCTGAAAAGCAGAGGTTATGTTCCTGCTGTATGGGGTATTGGTGAGGCCACACCTGGAATACTCCATGTAGTTTTAATCTCCTTCGTGGAGAAAGGATGTACTGGTTCTAGAGGGGGTGTAGAAGAGGTTAACTAGCTTGATTTCAGAGTTGAGGGGGTTGGTTTAACAGAGACTGAGTAGATTGGGATTATACTCATTGGAATTCAGAAGAATGGAAACATATAAAATAATGAATGAAATGGATAAAATAGAAGTAGAGGATGTTTCCAGTTGCAGGTGAATCTAGGACAAGATGGCATCAACTGAAGATTAGAGGCAGCAAATTTAGTACTGAATTGAGAAGGAACTTCTTCAGCTCAATGGAATTCATTGCCCAGGGAAGTTGTTGATGCTAGTTCAGTAAACGTTTTTAAAGCTAAGGTAGCTTTCTTAAAAAAAAAAATTAATTAATTAAGGAATACGGTGAGAACTTGGATAAATGGTCCTGCATCCATGAAATATTCAGCCATGACCTTATTGAATGGTAGAGCAAGTTCAAAGGGCAGGATGGCCTTCTCTTGTACCTAGTTCTTATGTTATACATTCCTCGCTCACTCGTGACTTGCAGGTGCAGGTGTTGGATTAGGATGGACAAAATTAAAATTCACAGAACACCAGGTTATAGTCCGACAGGTTTATTTGGAAGCACTAGCGCTGCTGCTGCTTCATCAGGTGATTGTGTGTATTTAACTTTGTCCCTCACTGGTGTAACTTATGAACATGATATGGTTAATGTAATTTCTGCAGTTTCATGCATTCACACACACACACACACACACACACAACACACACACACACACACCTCACACACACCTACACACACACTCACTCACACACATACACACACCTACACACACACACTCACTCACACACACACCTACACACACACACACACTCTCACACTCTCACACACATACATACACACACACACTCACTCACACACTTACACACACCTACACACACACTCACTGTACTAAAACTGAGGTTTAATGAATAGAAGCTAAATTATGAAACTAATGATTGACTAGGCCATAATGAAGCATGAACTAGAAGTTACCTCTGTAAAGCCAGGAACATGGTAACCTTGGGCAAGAAACCAAGGAATGCTTCGATTAGACACAGAGGGCAAAATACAATGAAAGCTCTTTTCATGACATACACAAAAATCAACAAATGTTATAACTAATAGAACATGAAGATAAAATAATATAACATTTTAATTAAAGAAATTGGCAGAGAAAAGTGTGAAATGCTTTAACCAATGGAATTGTCATTAATGATTTTTAATGTAAGAAAAATCCATAGCGTGAGATGTTTAAACCAATGAAATTATCACCAATGTATTTGAATGGAAAAATAATGAATAAGTATTAGTGCTGTAAAATCTCCCATTGCGACTTCCGAAGTTCTTTTTGGAACTCGCCCAACCTTCGAAGATTGAATAAACATCTGTTGCTCCATTTGTGTGTGTCTCGCAGTATTTCGATTTGCCACGGGAAAAGTGACAGCCGGTGGGGATAAGGGCTGATAACAGTCAACTTGGAGTTCGCCTTTTTGAACTTAACCTTGCGGACAGTCTCCCTTGACACAAGGGTTAAAGGACAGTCCACGGTTGGCAGAGTTCGGAGGCAGGACCCGGTTGTTCTGAATCAGATCCCTAGAGTTAGAATAGTTAGCCAAGTGTCAGGAACTATTCTCCGGAGATTCAGAAAGCCTAGACAGAAATTCACTTATAACAAATTTGGGGGCTCGTGTCCGGGATCCTAAACAGAACTCCCACGGGAGGCTCTGAATGATTCTGGGACACTGTGACACACACAGATGTTTGAGCAAACGATGTGAATAGGTGGCGCTCGCAATAAAGTAAAAAGGTTGAAGCTTCGTAAAGTAAAAAGGTGATTTTTTACTTTGAGTCGGACAACTCCGTGCACAGGATCAAGGTAAGAACCTTCTCTGGTATTTTGGGGCTTTCACAGTTGGGAAGGGTACGCTGCCTTGTCGACTCGGTGGTTGTGACAGGTAACCGGGGTTAATTGAGTAACCAGAGTGTAGGTTAGCCTGAAGACCAACCATGGGTGGCCGAGGTTCCAGGTCTAAAAAGGAACGGGAAAACGAAACCCCACAGATTCCCCTTAATAGTCCGCTGGGACGAACATTGGGGAATTGGAGTCCTTACGAAAGTCGGGGCTTAGGAAATGATAAAATACTGTTGTTTTGTTTGGGTAAAAGAACCCATCCCGTCCGCCATCAGTGATCTGGCCAAAATTTGGATCGGACGAGGATTGGGTTTGTCAAATTTTAAATGATTATGTAAAGAATAAACAGTATCCAAGTTTAAAGGAGAGCGAGTATGCTGCATGTTGGGTAGGGAACCTGACAGCAACTGCTCCAACCCCAGTACCCTTATATCCTTTAACCCCACTGAATGAGAGTAAGTTGGAAGTGTTAGAGAACTTACCCCCGCCTGTGGCACCCCCGCCATATGCTCTTCAGGAGGAACAACGGCAGTGGCCGTTGGAGAATCAGGGATCGGGATCCAGGGGATCTGGCGAAGGGGACGTAGAAGCCACAGCAGCAGGGGCTGAGGAGGTAAGGAGATCTGCACGACTAAAGGAGAGAGAGATGAGGGGAAAAGGTGATAAAGAAGTAGTGAGACTGTGTCCCCTACGGGAGGTCCCGTTTGGGGAACGGACCACAGGATTTGTTGTAGCCCCATTAAACTCAAATTATATAAGACAACTGAAGTTTATTTTTTACCAGCAGCTTGCAGTAAGACCAACAGAGAGAGAGAGAGTGCGAGAACTGCTCGCAAAACATTTAACCCTCTGTGATTCGGTTTGAATGCACATTGGTTTGTTGGTGATTGAATGAGGAAGTTTTATTCACTGGAGCTTGAGTTCCAGGATTGTTTTAAATGTGATCTTTATGTAAACTTAACATGATTTATTTTCAATATGTGAAGGACAGTTGTAGTTTCAGTTCAACAGTAGACTGTCGGGAAAAAAAAGACGATAACTTCCATGGTTATTATCTGAGACCTTGGATTCGGCCATTAGAATTTTTTTTTAAACTTGAATTGACAAATTATTGTAAGACAGCTCTGATTATTTTACGACCTAAAGTATTGTAATTGAGAAATAATTGGTCAGGAGTACATCAGAAAACTAATTTTGGATCTAAATTAGAGTACTAAATCTGGGTGAATACAGTGGATTTCAAAATTGGGAACTGTATGCATTTTACATTTTAAATATTAAATACTGAATAAATGGACGTAAATATATAAATATGTTTACAAGTTAGGAACAGGCTTTAAAGTTAGTCAAGCATGAATTAATAAATTGGTGTTTGAGGATATGAGAAGCTAGGAACATTGCAATATTTCTTAAAAAAAGGAAGAACGTATCGACTTAAGTGCCGATAGGGGACAAGGAGATTGGGTTTGTGTGTGACCCCCTCACCAGTGGGGAGATCGGAACATTTAGAAGGAAATGACGGTCCTGGATGAGAATCCGATAGGATTGTCAGAACAAATTAATTTTTGAGGCCCAGTCTGTATATGTGGGCTGAGTTAATGTCTATTTTTGAATATACTATTTACTGGGGGAGAAAGGAGACTTATATGGGGATACTGGATAGGGAAAGTGTTAATTGAGATTTAAAAAAAACTAGTAGCAGTGCCGGTATTAAGCTTGCCGGACAATTTGGCATGAGAGGGGGATGGTTAGGGGTGAAGACAAATATCCCCTTCAGAACCCTAACTGGGACCACCACAATATAGAAGGGTGGAATAATATGTCATACTTGCGAAATTTGATAATCCAAGGGATACAAACTTGCATCCCCAAGCAACAAAATTTAGCCAAGGTTTTCGACCTGAGGCAGGGAAAGGACGAGTCTCCCTGTGCATTCTTATACAGATTAAGGGAGTCAGTTAGGAAATGTTCGGGTATAGACCCAGATGGGGAAATAGGATGACGGATGGTAAAGGTTACAGAAGATAGAGGATGGGAACGGTAGAAATGAGTCGGAGTTGTTACAGGAGGTTCAGAAAGTCAGTAGTAAGGGAGGACTGTATGAAAGACAAAAGGAGTCGGATAAATAAGGTGGTTATCTAAATCTGAATATTTATGTCTTTGTGGGCCGGCCCCCGATAGGAATTTTGTGTTGGTGAAGATTTATGTGTGTCTTTGTGTGTGTAAATTTGATTGTAAAAAAAAAGTCTCTGTGGATGTGAGAATTTGTGCTTGTGTATGGATTTTTTTTAAAAAAAGGCTTCTCAGCTAACAAACAGTTTAACACTTTGTGCTCTGGCTTGAATTCATCTGTTTGTTAATGGTTTTATGTGTGAAACTTGTTGTTTGTCATTTGATTCAGTGCGCTATTTTTGATTGTAATTTTATGAATGCTCAACGTTATTTTTTTTTCTCATGATATGATTTTATTAGAACTTAAGGAGGACCCTGATACTGGGAGAAAACAGCAGTATAGGTGGACTGTCTTAGCTGAAGTTTTTACCGAGTCACCAAACTTGTTTGGACAGATCCTAGAACAAGTTCTTGAGGGCTTGACTTTAAGACCAACTTTAAAGTTAATTCAGTATGTGGACGACCTCCTGTTGTCCGGTCCCACCCAAATTGACACACAGCAGGGAACCAATGATTTATTAATCTACCTTGCAGTGAAGGGATTGCGAGTTAGTCAGAACAAACTACAGTATGTGGAACGGGAAGTAAGATGTTTAGAGCATTTGATCAGTCAAGGGCAGAAGAGAATAAGCCCTGAAAGAGTAAAGGGAATTGTAGAATTAGGATTACCCAGAACTAAAAGAGAACTCAGAAAGTTCCTGGGTTTGCTGGGTTATTGCAGACTCTGGATAGATGACTATGCTATTCTTACAAAAAAAAGCTATATCTACAGCTAACAGAAGAAGTTCCGGACAGGGTTAAATGGGACCCAGAAGGAAAAATGCTGATTGAAACTTTAAAAGAAAAATTAGTTCCAGCACCCGTTTTGAGCTTGCCAAATTTTAATAAAGATTTTAGACTATTTGTTAATGCCAAAAGCGGGACAGCTTTTGGGGTCTTAACTCAAGAATGGGGGGGGGGGGGGGGCATAGAAAACCTGTAGCTTTCCTCTCCAAAATTCTAGACCCTGTCTCACGGGGTTGGCCTGAATGCGTTCAAGCAGTAGCAGCCACTGCTAAACTAGTGGAAGAAAGCCAGAAACTGACGTTTGGAGCACCACTGACTGTGGTTACTCCTCACCAAGTCCGCACTATTCTGAATCAAAAAGCGGGACGATGGCTCACAGACTCCCGAATCCTGAAATATGAGGCAGTGCTCTTAGATAGAGAGGACCTTAAGATAGAGGTGGAAGCATGTTCAAATCCGGCTGACTTCTTATGGAAAGGAGGACCATTCATGAGATTGAGTGCAAGGTAGTAATAAGTTAGAACAATTCCAAATTCACACGACATGAGGGGTGGTATCCACCTTCAGGAAAATGAGGCAGGGGAGCAGGGGCTCCAGGGGCAAATGTACCCAGTTACACAGAGAGATAGGCTGCCAGTGAGGCAGGGGAGCAGTGGCTCCGGAACAGATGTACAAAGAAATAGGCTGCTGATAAGGCAGGGGGGAACAGAAACTCTGAGGGTAGATGCGTATTAATATGGGTAACTTGAGAGTGAGTTTCAGGACGTTGAGACAGTAAATAGACTGTATTGCGCTGAGATTGTTCATTGGGGCTATACGGCGCGTAGGGCTGCATTGAAAAACGTTAGGTAGGGAGCGGGAGCTCCGGGGGCGGATGCGCCCAGACACAGGGAAAACATTACATTTGACAACTGCGATGTTCTTGAAAGAATTAAAATGTTACTGACAACCGACCCTGAACAGTTCCATATGTAGAGCAGTGACCTCCGGGAAAAAGGGGGGGAAGATCTGCCACATGGGGACTGCCCAGCAGTACTGGAGACTGCGAGTGGAGATAGTTGGGGAAAAGAATTAGCACTTGAAGACCTGGTGGTCGAGGGGAGGTCGCTAAGAGCTCCGATGCGCAGACACAGGAGACAGTGACAGGCAGACATAGACAGAGAGACCAGCACCGTATGAGAGAGAGAGAGAGAGAGAGAGAGAGAGAGAGAGAGAGAGAGACTGGCTGTGTGTGAGGACCTACAGAGAGAGAACGGAAGCTATTACATTTTGTTGTGTTTCTGGCTGAAAGTCATCTGTTCGTTAGTGCATGAATGTTTGAGTTTTTATCACCTAGAGCTTGACTCACGAGATATGTGTATATGTAAATATGTTGAGACCCTGGGCTTTGCTGTTTCTCGTTTACTTCACCAGGGACTCCTGACTCAGACACCACCTCTGGATTTCGCTGTGCACACTATTGAACCCGGTGAAGGGGTTTTGATCAAACATTGACAACAGTTAACTCTCGAACTTGTGTGGGACGGCCCGTTCCTAATACTCCTAAGAAAGGAGTCTGGACAGCCGAATCAACACGTGACCCACTATAACTCAGACTGAACAGACTTTAATTAACTGACTATACTATGGCGACGTGAGTGCGGGGACTGTTTCTTCAGAATTGTATGTTAATCTTGTTTTGTGCTTTGATATATTGTTTAAGTTCTTAGCACTAGTCAGAATTATGCTGCTATTCCTGTTACTGAGATATATGTTGCTCATATATCTTTTTCAGATGTTGTGTTAATGATTTCTGTTTCGGAATTTCCACAAGTTATAAAAATTTATGCTTGCACCCTAAGTAGAATGCCCAGATGTAGAGTTTCAAAGGGAATATCTTTCCTCCAAGATATTTCTTCACACCCTACCGAACCGCAAAAGCCACCGCCTAGCATCACTATCCATAGAGCCCCCTTTAGCCCAGCCCTAAACTGTTTTGACAGGAAGTGTCATCCTATATATATATCTCACCATTAAAAATGCTTCCTCTTTCATGCATTCACACACACACACACACACACACACAACACACACACACACACACACACCTCACACATAACCCACACACATACACACACCTCATAAAAATGGGTCCCAACTCCTTAGTAAAGATTTAAAGATAGAGATGACAGTGTATGGGAAGCGTTTTGTGGGCTGCTATTTTTGAAGTGGCGTCGGACGGGGACAGCCTTTGGGATTCCTTGATTCTAAACTGCAACCTTTAACCCCTTACACTGATCCAAAGTCACTGCAGATTATAGAGGTTAAAGACCTGAGACAGACTCTTGAAATAGAAACAGGATATGGATAAACAAATGCCTGGATTGAATGGGTTAAATATACTGAAAAAAGTCTGAACAAAAGCAATTGCTATGCATGTGCCTCCGGTAGGGCAGTGTCTCAGGTAGTTCCCTTTCCGCTCGGGTGGGAGCGAAACAAACAGGGCATGGAATGCATGATAGCCCTATATCAAGATGAGACTGCATAGAAAAATCCGAATTGTGCTTCTTTGTCTTTGATGTTCTCTTCCTTAAAAGGACATAATAGGCAAGCTCCCCCTGTGTTTTCTGCCGCTGTTGGGAATCACACATCGTGTGTTTATAGACAGGGTGGATCTATTGATTTGGGGGAGCTGAGATTGTGTTCGGTGATTACTGAAGCAGTGGAAGGAAGAAATTACTCATCTTTAAACGTTCCCCGAGCGGATCTGTGGTGGTATTGTGGAGGAAAACTACTGAGACCCACCCTGCCCCCTGATTGGAAGGGGATATGTGCAATTGTACAATTGGCAATAACATTCACCTTGGCATTTGAAAGAGAACAGTTAGTTGGGAGAAAAGGAAGAGATAAGAGATCACTGCTACCCATTTCTGTAGATGAAAGGATTTATCTTGATTCAATAGGGTTCCCTGGGGGGGGGGGGGTGCCTGATGAGTTCAAAGCTCGTAACCAGACTTCAGCAGGCTTTGAATCATCCCTATTCTGGTAGGTTACTATTAATAAGAATGTGGATTGGATAAACTACATTTATTATAACCAAGCACGGTTTATTAACCATACTAGAGATGCAGTAAAGGGTTTGGCCGAATAACTGGATGCCACCAGACGTATGGCTTGGGAAAATACACTGGGCTTGGACATGCTCTTAGCTGAAAAGGGGGGTGTTTGTGTCATGATAGGCTCTCAATGTTGTACTTTTATTCCCAACAATACGGCCCCTGATGGCTCGGTGACCCGTGCCCTGGAAGGTCTCCAGGCACTGGCTGATGAGATAGCTGAGAATTCAGGTGTAAATACTAATTGGACTGGCTGGCTAGAGCGGTGGTTCGATAAATGGAAGGGGCTGATGGTCTCAGTGGTGATTACACTTCTGTTGGTAATCGGGATTTTAGTTGCTTTGGGCTGTTGTATAATTCCATGTCTGCGTGGTCTAATTACCCGCCTTATTGAGACTACTTTGATTAAGAGTGACCCGCATACAGTTGTGGGCATTCACCTTCAAGCTGATGCAAATGATCCTGAGGCTGATTGGAATAGACAGGCCGTGATTATGTTGCAGAAATTACAGACTGTATAAAAAGACAAGGGGGATTGATATGGTTAAAGTAATTTCTGCAGTTTCATGCATTCACACACACACACACACACACACAACACACACACACACCTCACACATAACCCACACACATACACACACCTACACACACACTCACTCACACACATACACACACCTACACACACACATACACTCACTCACACACACACCTACACACACACACACACACTCTCACACTCTCACACACATACATACACACACACACACTCACTCACACACTTACACACACCTACACACACACTCACTGTACTAAAACTGAGGTTTAATGAATAGAAGCTAAATTATGAAACTAATGATTGACTAGGCCATAATGAAGCATGAACTAGAAGTTACCTCTGTAAAGCCAGGAACATGGTAACCTTGGGCAAGAAACCAAGGAATGCTTCGATTAGACACAGAGGGCAAAATACAATGAAAGCTCTTTTCATGACATACACAAAAATCAACAAATGTTATAACTAATAGAACATGAAGATAAAATAATATAACATTTTAATTAAAGAAATTGGCAGAGAAAAGCGTGAAATGCTTTAACCAATGGAATTGTCATTAATGATTTTTAATGTAAGAAAAATCCATAGCGTGAGATGTTTAAACCAATGAAATTATCACCAATGTATTTGAATGGAAAAATAATGAATAAGTATTAGTGCTGTAAAATCTCCCATTGCGACTTCCGAAGTTCTTTTTGGAACTCGCCCAACCTTCGAAGATTGAATAAACATCTGTTGCTCCATTTGTGTGTGTCTCGCAGTATTTCGATTTGCCACGGGAAAAGTGACAGCCGGTGGGGATAAGGGCTGATAACAGTCAACTTGGAGTTCGCCTTTTTGAACTTAACCTTGCGGACAGTCTCCCTTGACACAAGGGTTAAAGGACAGTCCACGGTTGGCAGAGTTCGGAGGCAGGACCCGGTTGTTCTGAATCAGATCCCTAGAGTTAGAATAGTTAGCCAAGTGTCAGGAACTATTCTCCGGAGATTCAGAAAGCCTAGACAGAAATTCACTTATAACACCTGAGTATCCTTTTGCATAAAGGTTGGTCACCAGTTATAACAATCAATTCAGAAGGCAAATGCAATTTTGTCCTTCGTTGCTGAAGGGATTGTGCTGAAAAGCAGAGGTTATGTTCCTGCTGTATGGGGTATTGGTGAGGCCACACCTGGAATACTCCATGTAGTTTTAATCTCCTTCGTGGAGAAAGGATGTACTGGTTCTAGAGGGGGTGTAGAAGAGGTTAACTAGCTTGATTTCAGAGTTGAGGGGGTTGGTTTAACAGAGACTGAGTAGATTGGGATTATACTCATTGGAATTCAGAAGAATGGAAACATATAAAATAATGAATGAAATTGATAAAATAGAAGTAGAGGATGTTTCCAGTTGCAGGTGAATCTAGGACAAGATGGCATCAACTGAAGATTAGAGGCAGCAAATTTAGAACTGAATTGAGAAGGAACTTCTTCCGCTCAATGGAATTCATTGCCCAGGGAAGTTGTTGATGCTAGTTCAGTAAACGTTTTTAAAGCTAAGGTAGCTTTCTTAAAAAAAAATAATTAATTAATTAAGGAATACGGTGAGAACTTGGATAAATGGTCCTGCATCCATGAAATATTCAGCCATGACCTTATTGAATGGTAGAGCAAGCTCAAAGGGCAGGATGGCCTTCTCTTGTACCTAGTTCTTATGTTATACATTCCTTCCTCAAACGTGACTTGCAGGTGCAGGTGTTGGATTAGGATGGACAAAATTAAAATTCACAGAACACCAGGTTATAGTCCAACAGGTTTATTTGGAAGCACTAGCGCTGCTGCTGCTTCATCAGGTGGTTGTGTGTATTTAACTTTGTCCCTCACTGGTGTAACTTATGAACAGCAACAAAAGCCACGAAGCAGTGCGCATGCTCCAACCAACAATGGTCCCAGGATGATTGATGTCAGCGGTGGACCAATGGAAGGTGAGGGGCGGGGCTGGAGGACCTGGCGGGGCAGTTGTCCCTCCGACCAATCAGAGTGAATGAGAGGCGGGACTTGACTATACCACTTGATCATCCTCGCAGACCGCGCGGCTGTACGGGCGGAGAGCTGTTGGTAAGGAAGGAAATAAGCAGCAGCAAGCGGGAGGGAAATGGTGTCGGTCTGGGCTGAGAGGGTTTGTAAACATTTGGATCACATCGGAAAAGAGAAATTTGAAATTTACAGTCTCGTATTTGCAGTAAACGGGAAAATGCCTCATCTCGCGATTGACTCGAGTAAGTGCCGCCATGTTTATTCGGGGCAACGATTCACTGGACACGTGCAACCGCCATCTTTGTAGGGAGCAAAGCTCAGAGGGGAGTATTTTCAGCTCTCCCTGATAGAGAGTCATGGGGCAGGATTTACACAGAGCACATTCACACCCAGGGAAATGGATATTTTTTCTGGATTTGTTTCGTCATTCATTTAAATGATTTGGGTGTGAATGGAGGAGGTACAGTTCGTAAGTTTGCAGGTGACACCAAAATTGTTGGTATTGTGGTCAGTGATAGAGGCTGTCTCAGAATACAATGGGATATTGATCAGATGGGCCAATGGGCTGCGGAGTGGCAGATAGGGTTTAATTTAGATAAACGTAAGCCATTTGGATACAAAACTGGCTTGAAGGCAGGGGGCCGAGGGTGGTGAAAGAGGGTTGCTTTGTGGACTGGAGGCCTGTGAGCAGCAGTGTGCTGCAGAAATGGATATTGAGTTTACAGAAGACACCAAGATTGGAGGTGTAGTGGACAATGAAGAAGGTTAGTTTAGAATGCAACAGGATCTTGACCAGATGGGCCATTGGGGCGAGGAATGGCAGACTGGGTTCAATTTCGACAAATCTAAACTGTTGGATTTTGGAAAGGCAAATCAGGGCAGGACTTATACACTTAATGGTAAAGTCCTTGGGAATGTTGTTGAACATAGAGATCATGGAGTGCAGGTTCATTGTTTCTTGAAAGTAGAGTCGCAGGTAGGCAGACTAGTGAAGGTAGTATTTCGTACGCTTATATTTATTGGTCAATGCGTTGAGTGCAGAAGCTGGGATGTCAAATAGTGACTGGACAGGGCATTGCTTAAGCCATTTTGGGAATTCTGTTTTAAGTTTGAAATTCCCTGTCTGGAAAGGATGTTGTGAATCTTGAAAGAGTTCAGACAAGATTCACAGAGACTTTGCTAGGGTTGGAGGATTTGGGCTACAGGGAGAGGCTGAATAGGCCAGGGTTAATTTCCCTGGCAAGTCAAAGACTGAGATGTGACTTCATGTAGATTTATAAAATCATGAGGGCCATGGATAAGGTGAACAGTCAGGGTCTTTTTTTTCCCCCCAGGTTAAGTGGGTTCAAAACAAGATCACATGAGCTTACGTTGAGAGAGCAAAGATTTAAAATGGATCTAAGGGGCAAAGTTTTCAAGCTGTGTGTGGTGTGTGTGTGGAATGAGCTGTCAGCTGATGTAGTGGAGGCTGATAAAATTTCAACATTTGAAAGGCATGTGATTGGGTACATGAATATTAAGTTTGGAATCATACGGACCAATTGCTGGCAAATGGGACTCCATTTGTTGAGGATTCCTAGGTGTCATGGACTGTACATCTCTATGACACTAATAAATGAAAATAAGATGTGTTCCTCTTTAGTGGAGAGCTAGCAGAAGCACAGATAATTGTCCTTGGAGCTGAGAAGGTTAAGTAGTGATTTTGATCAGCTGCAAATTTGTTTCTAGGATATTTAATTTGCAGAGAAAGGGGGATTGTTAACAATGTCACAATTTTAGTAACTATTTTCAGGTAATTGGCAAATGATATGTGAACATCATTTTATTCAGTAAGTTCTGAGCATTTGGAACAGTCTGAATGGCAGCTGGACACAGACTTAGCAGTTATTCATAAACCGATTTGGAATTTTACTTTTTAATGGAAGATTTGGGGGGCTATGGGCAAATGGGAAGGGAATTGGGACAGATTTGCAGCATCTCCAGAGGGAGAGAGTACAGCCAAAATGGGCTGAATAGCCCCCAGCCCCTGTGCTCTGTGATACTGCCCCATTGACTGTGAATGTTGAAGCTCATCCCAGGGCAGAGAGAGGGAGGATCCCACCATTCACCTCACAATGGGCCCCGGATGATTGATGTCAGCGCAGGCCAATAGGGGGCAGAGGGCAGTACTGGAGGACCAGGTCGTACCAGTTTGTCCTCCAACCAATCGTAGTGAATGAGGGCATCCTCAAGGCTGGACCTAAGGAAAAGCACATATCACAGAGATTTGAGAAACTGGAGGACATGTGATAGGGAGTGTTCTGTGCCTGGTGAGGAATTATGTAAATAAGGAAGAGTTGTGAAGCTGGATGAGGTGACAGTGACTGAGAGCATTGAGGATGGAGGAATTTAGAGTTAGTAGGTATTAGAGTCATAATGTTATACAGCAAGGAAACAGGCCCTGTGGTCCAACCAGTCCATGCCGACCATAATTCCAAACTGAACTGATTGTACCTGCCTCTGCTTGGTCCACATCCATCCAAATATTTCCTATTTCTGTACTTATCTGAATGTCTTTTAAGTATTGTAATTGTATTCACAGCTACCACCTCCTCTGGAAGTTCAGTCCACGTGTGTAAATTGTTTTATTTTAAATCCTATTGTCTTTTCTCAAATCTTTCTCATTTCTTCTCAAAATGAATGCACCCGAGTTTTGAATCCCCCTCTCCCCCAGCTATTCACCCTGTCTACACTCTTTCTGATTTTATAAACCACTAATAAGGTCACCCCTCAACCTCGTGCATGCAGTGAAAAAAATCCCAGCCTATCCAGCCTCTCCTTAGAACACAATCCCTCCATTCATGGCAACATGCTGGTAAATCTCTTCTGAATCTGCTCCAATTTAATAATATCCTTCCTATAACAGCACAGCCAGAACTGGACAGAGTATTCCAGAAGAGGCCTCCCCAACATCCTGTACAACCTCAACATAATGTCCCAACTCCTGTACTCCAAGGTCTGAACAATGAAGGTCAGTGTGCTGAGCACCTTATTAACCACCCTGTCTACATGTAACACAAACTTCAAAGACGTGAAGCCCTCGGTCTCTTTGTTCCCACATCACTACTCAAGGCCCTGCTTTTATTGAGTGTAAGTCCTGCCCTCGTTTGTTTTGTCAGGACGTTACATTTTGCATTTATTCCAAAACATTTGAGTA
Source organism: Hemiscyllium ocellatum (assembly GCF_020745735.1). Classification (NCBI taxonomy): domain Eukaryota; kingdom Metazoa; phylum Chordata; class Chondrichthyes; order Orectolobiformes; family Hemiscylliidae; genus Hemiscyllium; species Hemiscyllium ocellatum. The sequence continues at coordinate 11,295,142 of NC_083405.1, read as the reverse complement.
TAAATGCAGTAGGACTATAATTAAGAGGGAAATCAGGAGGCAAAAAAGGGACGTGAGATAGCTTTGGTGAATAAGTTTAAGGATAATCCGAAGGACTTTTATAAATACATGAAGAACAAAACGCTAACTAGCGAGAAAATAGAGACCCTCAAAGATCAGCAAGCAGCCATTGTGTGGAGCTGCAGGCGATCGGTGAGATAGGGAAACAAGTATTTTGCATTTGTGTTTACTGTGAAGAAGTACATGGGAGATATAGAATGTGAGGAAATAAATGGTGACATCTTGAAAAATGTCCATATTACAGAGGAGGAGGAGATGCTGGATGAGTGGCTAAGGAGCTGGTGCAGGGGAAAAGGATTCACATTTTTTTGGATCATTGTGGCCTCCTCTGGAGTAGAGTTGACCTGCATAAGGATGGATTGTATCTGAATTGGAAGGTGTCTAATATCCAGGCAGGGAGATTTGCTGGTGATACTCGGGAGGCATTAAACCACTGAGGGAGTGGGTGTTAACCCAAGATGATAGTGAGAAAAGAGGTATGTCTGAGACTGGTACAGTTCAGAAGACAAATAGTCAAGGCAGGTAAGGGTAAGGCACAGAATTAAGTCGGGACCGTGCAGTTACTTCAATACAAGAGGCCTGACAGGGAAGGCAGATGAGCTCAGGGTATTGTTTTGAACATGGCACTGGGATATTATAGCAATTACAGAGGCATCACTCCAATGGGTAGAATTGGCAGCTTAACGTTCCAGGGTATAGATGCTATAGGAAGAATAGAAAGCAGGACAAGAAAGAATAGAAAGCATTATGTTTTTGCTTAGGGAGGATATTCCTGGGAGTACGCCCAGTGAAGTTATTTAGGTGGAACTGGGAAATAGGAAAGAGATGATCACCTTATTGGGGTTTTCTGCATGGGTTTCGTCTGGGTTCTCAGGTTCCCTTCCACAGTTCAAAGCTGTGCAGGGTAGGTTGGATTATCTAGGCTGAATTGCCCACAGTGTTCAGGGATGTGCAGGTTGTGTGGCCCTGGGAAATGCAATTTTACAGGGGGGAGGTTAGGAGGCTCTCCAGGTCAGTATCAATGTGATGGGCTGAATGACCTGCTTCCACACTTGGGATTCTCTGATAATTCTACTAGTTTTAAAATAGTTACAGAAAATAATAGACCAGATCTAAACGTTAAGTTTCTGAATTAGACAAAGGCCAATTTTGATGGCACAAGGCAAGAATTTTCATCTGGCCCCTCCAGCCTGCTCTGCCATTCAATAAGATCAGGGCTGATCTTTTCATGGCCTCAGCTCCACTTTCCTGCTCTCCCACCATAACCCTTAATTCCTTTCCTGTTCACAAATCTACATTTTGCCTTAAAGGCATTCAGGTTGATAACGTCAAATGTTGCACACGACAGGGAATTTGACAGATTCACAACCTTTTAGCTGAAGAAGCTCCTCCTGACCTCAGTCCTAAATCTGCTCCCCCTTATTTTGAGGCTATACTCTGTAGTTGGACGCACCCCCAGTGGAAATAGCCTCCCTGCTTCTATCTTAACCACTGCCTTCATAATTTTATTTTTTCCTATCCAACCTCCCATTCTTCTAAATTACGTTGACTGTAGAACCAGTTTTCTCGATCTCTACACATATGCCAACCCCCTCAACTCCCAACTCCAACTAGTGACCCTCCTCTGTACTCCCTCCAGTGCCAGTACATCCTTGCTCATGTAAGGAGACCAATCCTGTACACAGTACTCCAGGTGTGGCCTCCCCAGCCCCCTGTACAGCTGCAGCATAACCATCCCTCCAGCAATGAAGGACAATATTCCCTTCACTGCCTTAATTACCTGCTGTACCTGCAACCCAGCTTCCTGTGATTCATGCACAAGGATACCCAGCTCCCTCTGTACAGCAGCATGCTGCAAGTTTTCACCATTTTATCAACCAGTTTGCTGTTAGTCCGACCAAAATGGATGACCTCACATATCCCAACATTGAACTCCATTTGCCAGATCCTTACCCACTCACTTAATTGATCTGTATCCCTGTGCAGACTTAGTGGCCTCTGCCCTACCTCATCTTTGTATCAAATGTGAACTCTGACGCCGTACACTTGGTCCTCAACCCCAAAACATTTGTGTAAGTTGCAAACAGTTGTCGTCCCAACACTAATCCAAACACACATTTATCCCCATTCTTAATTTTTTGTTGGTGAACCGATCCTGTATCAATGATAATTACCCATAATGCTGTGCATCTTTACCTTATACAAGAGCCTTTTGTGTGGCAACTTATCGAATACCTTCTGGAAATCCAGGTACACCGCCTCCACCGATTTCCCCCTTGTCCAACGTGTTTGTTGTATCCTCAAATAATTCCAGTAAATGTGTTAGGCATGACCTGCCTTTCATGAATCCATGCTGTGTCTGCTAAATGAGACAATTTCTACCCAGATATCTCACCACTACTTCCTTGAGAGATTCAAGCATTTTCTCCACTACAGAAGTTAAGCTAATGGGTCCTTTTTGAAAAATAATGGCACCACACTTGCAGCTTCCAGTCTGTCCAAACCATCCCAGAATCCAACAAACTTTAGTGAATTATCACGAGTCTATTTGTTATCCCCCCCCCCCCCACCTGTCCCCTGCCCGCCATCTTCTTTAGTCCCTGGGATGCATTCCATCAGGGCCAGGAGACCCATCTACCTTTAGGCTGTTATCTTTTCCAACATTACCTCTTTACTGGGAATGATTGCTTCTCTGTCCTCATCTGCCATTGCCTCCATAGCCCTGCGACAACAAGAGTCCATAGACAGTATGTTCCTGTTAAGGCGAAGGCTGGGAGGTGCAGAGACTGCTGCCTGTCGAAAGAAATTGATGACCTGGCCAAGAAAATGAAGGAGGGATATGGCAGGAACAGAGAGCTGTGTTTGTAAGAATCCCTAGAGGAGTATAGGGGCAGTAGGAGTATACTCCAGGTAAACCAGGAGGGCAAAAAGGGGACATGAGATAGCTTTCGAAAATGGGTTTAAGGAGAATCCAAAGTGATTGTACAAATACACTAAGGACAAACAAGTAACCAGGCAGAGAATAGGTACCCGCAATCATCAAGGCTGTCTGTGGAACCGCAGGAGGTAGGAGAGATTCTGTATGTGCACATTGGAAAACACAAATTTGAATGTCCCAGTCTCATGTTTTCAGTAAACGGGGAATTGCGTCAGTGTGGCTGCAGGCATGGGTGCGTGCCGCCATCTTTCTTCGGACAAGAATTCACTGGACACGTGAGGAGCCGCCAGCTTTGTAGGGGGCAAGGTGTAGCCAGGCGCATGTGCAGCCTTTCCCTGGTACAGAGTCATTGGGCAGTATTTACACAGAGCACATTCAAACTCCGAGAAATGGATGTTTATTTCTGGATTTGTTTTGTCATTTATTTAAATGATTTGGTATCGTAAATGAGTTTGCAGGTCATACAAAATTGGAGGCATTGTGGATAATGAAGAAGGTTACCTCAGATTACAATGAGATATTGATCAGATGGAGTATAATTTAGATAAATGTGAGGTGCTGCATTTTGGAAAAGCAAAACAAGGCAGGACTTATACACTGAATGGCAAGGCCTTGGAGACGTTTGCGGAACAAAGAGACCTTGGAGTGCAGGTTCATAGTCCTTGCAAGTCAAGTTGCAGGCAGATAGGATGATGAAGAAGGTGTTCAGTATATTTTCCTTTATTGGTTCGAGCGTTGAGTATAGGATGTGGGAGGTCATGTTGCTGTACAGGGCATTTGTTAGGCCACCTTTGGAATATTGTGTGCGATTCTGGCCTGCCTCCTATCAGAAGGGTGCTGTGAAACTTGAAAGGTTTCAAAAAAGAATTCCAAGGATGTTGTTAGGGTTTGAGATTGAACTACAGGTTGAGGCATAAAAGGCTGGGGCTGTTTTCCCTGGAGTGCCATAGGCTGAGCGGTGATGTTATGGAGGTTTATACTATCATGAGGGGCATGAATGGAGTAAATGAACAAGGAGTTTTCTCTGGTGTGGTGGTGTCCAGATGTAGAGGGCATTGCTTTAGGGTGAATGGGGAAAAAAATTCAAAGGGGACTAAAGGGCAACTCTTTCATGCAGTGGGTGGAATGAGCTGCCAGAGGAAGTGGTGGAGGCTGGTTCAGTCAAAACATGTTAACGGCATCTAAATAGACACATTATATGATTAGTAAGCGTTTACAGGGATATGGGCCAAGTGCTAGCAAATGGGAATAGATTAGGTTCGGATACCTGGTTGGCTTGGATGAGTTAGACCGAAGGGTCTTTGTCGGTATGATACATCTCTGACTGTGGGATCATAACAGCTTATACTGTTCTGCTTCATCTCTGGGCTCCCTCATGACCACTTAGTCAATATCCAGCTTCCTCAGTCTCGAACAATGGGTGTATTTTTGGTCTGTTTAGTATTTTACTATTACTTTTACAGACTTTTTTGTAAGTCAATTTTTCACTGCCATCCAGCCTCTGACCATGTGCTGCTTATTATTTTTTTTCTGGAAAATCTTTGACAGTCAAGAATTCTTTTTTTCCAATAACCAAGTGTATTTTCCTTCCATTTCTGACTATCAGATTCTGCACCATTTTCATTCCCTGTAATCCGTTTTGCACTCCCTGAAACATCAACTGTGTTTCTCCTTCCACAGATTCCAGTGATTAATGCCAAAGCCCTGTTGCCTGTGGAGAGGGTGATGTTTGACTTTCTTGTACAGCTGCAGTTTGTGTGGGGAATGTGCTCCCACAATGTGGTTGGGTAAGAGACATTAAAGAGTATTAATTACAGCAACAGTGATGATGTGAAGATAATGTCCAAATCAAGAACAGTTTGTAGTTTTATTATTCTGCTTATAATTTCACAAAAATATTATTGGGAACTTTAGACACAAGGCCAGAGAAAGATGATATTAGGTCAGGTGACCAAAAGCATTGCCAAATAATTAGGTTTTGAGGAATGTCTCAAAGGAGGGAAGCAGACCTGTGAGGTTTTGGCTGCGAATTTCAGCCCTTGTTGCTTTGGCAACTGTAAAAGCAGCCACACAGGTGAGGTAATGAATTAACAGGTCATTGGGAGTCTCGAACAGAATGGGTTGTTGAGGTCTCAAAGGGCGTGAGATACAGCGAGCTAGGGATGATCACAACCAGGAATTAAATCAAGGGTGAGAATTTTAAATTGAGGGATGTGGGCCGGATGCTGGCAGGTGAGACTAGATCAGGTTGGGATATCTGGTCGGCATGGACGGGTTGGATTGAAGGGTTTGTTTCCATGCTGCACATCTGTGGCTCGATGTTGATTATGAAGAGGAGCCTTTTGATGGATCAACAAGTTGTGGTACGAGGGAGTACTTGGGCAACAGAGATTTAGATTTTCTTGAGATTACGGGAGGTTGAATGTGGGAAGCTGGCCAGGAGTGTGTTTGTATAATGAAGTCTGGAGATAACACAAGGTGGATGAGAGTATATGAGCTGAGACAAGGGTAGGATCAGCTAGAAATAGTGGTGTTGGAGTGGGACTGGGCTGTCCCCCTCAGCTCATCTCTGGGATTCAGCTGGTTGTCAGGTTGTGAATCAGGGCAGTAACATAATCGGGAGCTGGGTGGCCCTGGTGGAGCCTAAAATGAGTGTCACTCAGCTGGCTGTTGCTGAGCAGCTGCTGCTTGGTAGCCCTGTTGATGACATCTTCCATCACTTTACTGCTGATCGAGTGTAGACTGACAGAGGGAAATTGCCTGGGTTGGATTGTCCTGTGTTTTTGTGTTGAACATCCCTGGGCAATGTTCCACGTTGTCAATCGATGCCAGTGCTGGTGTAGTACGTGGCTTGGTGGGTGGCAAGTTCTGGAGCACAAGCCATCAGTATTACTACCAGAATATTGACAGTACCGATAGCCTTTGCACTACTTAACCACTTCTTGTTGTTATTCAAACTAAATAGAACTGGCTAAAAACTCACATCTGTGATGTTAGAAACCACTGGAGAAGGCTGAGATGGATCATCCCACTTTGCACTTCTGGCTGCAGATTGCTGCAAATGCTGTTGTCTTATCTGGTGCTTGTATATGTGTGGCCCCTCCATCAGTCAGGGTGGCGATATCTGTGATGCTTCCTCCAATGAGTTGTTTAATTGTCCATCACCGTTCACAACTGGGTGTGGCAGAACTGCAGAGCTCAGATCTGTTCCATTGGTTGTGTGATCACTTAGCTCTGTTGCTTGCTGCTGATGCTGCTTGATATGCAGGTGGTCCTGTTTGGTAGCTTCACCAGGTTGGCACTTCATTTTTAGGTATGCCTGGCGCTGCTCTTGGCATGCCCTCCTTTTCCTGTCCATTGTGATGGGTGAGTGCGGGATGTACAAACCCATGAGATTACAGATTGTGCTGGAGTACAGTTCTGCTGCTGTTGATGTCCCACAGTGCCTCAGAGATACCCAGTTTGAGATCCTACATCTCTTCAAATCTGTCCCATTTAGAACGGTGATAGTGTCACTCGACACAATGGAGGTTTTTCTCAACTTTAAGGCAAGACTTTGTCTCCAAAAGGAATGTGTGATGGTCACTCTTACATCTGTCCATGACAGTATCGGTATCTGCAGCTGGTCAATTCATAACAATGAGATCAAGTATGTTTTTCCCTCTTGGTTCCCTCACTACCCGCTGCAGACTCAGTTGAGCAGCTATGTCCTTCAGGACGTGGCCAGCTCAGTCAGTAATTCTGTTGCAGAGTTAATCTCGATTGTCGACAGAGAAATCCTGTACCTAGAGTACATTTGACACCATTTTACTTCCCCAGTACTTCCTCCAAATGTTGTTCAACATGAAGGAGAACTGATCCATCCTCTAAGGGAGGACGGTACATGGTAATCAGCAGGAGCCATGAGATTTCCTGGTGTCCGGAGTCAATGCTGAGTACTCCAAGGGCAAATCCTCCCTGTCTGTGCCACGGCCTCTGCCTGGTCTGTCCTGCTGGTGGGACAGGATATACCCATAGATTTAAAGAGAAAGTGAAGACTGCACATGCTGGAGATCAGAGTCAAGAGTCTGGTGCTGGAAAAGCAGAGCAGGTCAGGCTGATGAAGAGCTTAGGCTCGAAACCTCGATTCTCCTTCTCCTCGGATGCTGCCTGATCTGTTGTGCTTTTCCAGCACCACACTCTCAATATCTAGGGATGGTGATGGTGGTGTCTGGTCATTGTCTGCAAGGGTTGATTTCATGAGTACGAGTAGGTCAGGCTGTTCCTTGATTGGTCTGTGAGACAGCTCTGCACAGTTTGACACCAAACTCCAGATGTTAGTCTGGAGGACATTGCACCATCGAGCGGGCTGATTCTGTGGTTGTATTTTCTGGTGACTTGTTAGATACCGAGTGGTCCATCCAGTTCCATTCCTTTGTTGAGACTTTGCAGTGATTAATTCAGTGAGTAGCTGGCTGGGCCACTGTCGGGTTGGCAGGATTTTTTCCACCATTGACAATGGTTCCATGGAGATTAGGAGATTCCTAATTCCGGTTATTTTTTACTTGAATTCAGGTTCCACCATCTGCCAAGATGGGATTCGAACCAGGACTTCAGTCGTTGGTTTTAATGTTTTGAATAAAAGTTAAATAAATTAGGTTTGTTCACTCACTTTAAATATCACTTACCCAGGATTTGTTTCTTTGTGAAACACTGTCCATCATCCTGTCTCCTCCATCCTTCTCTCCAAAAACAAGAGTTTGGAGCACATGGAGTTTCTCTGTCAGTAAGACTGAGATAATCTGATCTGCTGCCCCTCACCCGCCCCCACCCTAATCTCAATAAACCATAGACTTTCCAACTCTTTTTTTTCCTCCTCGTCCTCATCAGTCCCCCTCACCGATTCACAGATGTTGTTCCTTGCTCAGTCTTTTCTGGTGATGTCCTTCTCTCCCAAAATCCTGCTCCATCTCCACTCTCCCTTCCCTTTCTGAATTCCTTGCATTTGGTATCCCTCATGGATCTATCCTTGGTCCCTCCTGTATCTCCCCTACATACTGCCAGGAGGTGACATTGTTGGGTTTCACATGTACACTGACGATGTGCAGCTCTCCCTCCCCATCATCCCTCTCCATTACTCCACTGTTACTCAGTTATCAAACTGCTTACCACATTCCCACTACTCGATTAGGTGCAGGTTCCTCCAATGAAACATTGTAATGGTTAAATCCTTTGCCTGACAAATTCCTTTCCCTTACTGCTGAGCCTCTCCCTCTCACTGGGAACTATGCAGCAGAACTACACTCTTCACAATATTGCTGTTATATCTTACGCGAAGCTGACCTTCTGATCAGACATCTACACAATCGCAAACACCAGGAATTCCAATCCCTTAAACATTGCTTGTCCCCTCCTCACTCCAGCTCCATTGCTACTGAAACCCCTTACCCATGTCTGTTTTGCCTTAAACTTGATGAATCCGAAACAGAACCCTTGATTCTGGAGGACTGGACTAGAGACTCCTCCCTCAGTATTTACCCTCAGACACATCAGTATTTATTCTGTCAAACCCCATAAGAATCTGGTGGTGCGGTCTGATTGTAGCTGGTGAAAATGGCAGAGGATGATGTGTTGTATCTGGGTGGAAGGTAAGGACTTGGGGGCGGGGGGAGCTTGGGGGGTGTTCTATCCTTGTTGCAGTTGGAGGTGTGGGTTTCAAAGGCAGAGGTGCGGGAAGTGGAGGAGATATAGTGGATGGTATTGACCACATGGGAGGGGAAATTGCAGTCCTTGAAATATGGGGCCATTTGGTATGTGCTGGCTGCACTGGAACACTGCAGTAAACATGAGACAGGGATGTCTGCCAGGGAACAGGCTCGTGTGTTAAAGTGACGGGCAGCTGGAAGCTCGGGGTCTGTTTTTGCAGCAGAACGTAGATCATCAGCTGCCATTTCCGCCACCTCCACTGAGATGCTGCCAGACACTGGTTCCTGTCCCCTCCATTAACAGCTATGCACCCTCACAGCCAGATCGTAATCCACTCCTTTGTCTTTCTCCGGTCTCTCTCTGGGTTCTGTCCCTACCTATTATTTACTCTTTAAACCCTATCTCCTGCAGGACAAAGATCTGCAGGTTAGTTGAATTGGCCAAGCTAAATTTCCCATAATGCTCAGGGATGTGTAGGTGAGGTGCATTAGTTAGGAAAAATATACAGTATTAGGGTGGGGGAATGGGTCTGGGTGGGATACCATTTGGAGGGACGCTGTGGACTTTTTGGGCCGAATGGCCTGTTTCCACGCTGTCAGGATTCTAATTTTCCCAGCTCCCATCGGTTCTGATGAAGGGCCACTGGACAGATTCCTGTTCCCAGATGCTGCCAGACCTGCTGAGCTTTCCCAGCACCTCCTGCTTGTTGTTCCTGATTGACACCATCCATCCACCTTCCGGGTTTGATTCAGGCAGGGGGAGGATCCCACCACTGACCTCACAATAGGGTCCAGCTGATTGATGGCAGCTTCGGACCAATAGGAAAAGGTGGTGGGACTGGTGGACGAAGTGGAACCAGCTGGTCATCCAAACAATGGGAGTGAATGACGGGCGTGGCCAGTGGGATGACACGTCACCAGTAACTCTGCTGATGCAGTGCCACGTGACTCGGCCATTGGTGAATGTGGGAGACACAAACAGGGAAGGGGAGAATGGCCTTGGAGACAGGGAGATAATGAGTCACTTTAGACTGGGAATTTTTAATGACACTGTGCGGGTCATTAATCTGAATTAGAAACTCTTTCCCGCGTTTTCAAGAGATGGGAAAATGGCTGCGGCCCTCAGGCGGTGATCGTACCTGGGATATTGCCGCCATCTTTATTGGGGGCAATGTACAGTGAGGCACATGTGTATGACCCCTTCCAAGAATGCGGCTGGTGTGTACGATTTGAAGAGAGGCAATTACACATCAGTCACATACCAAGAGAAAGATATGTCTTGTATCCTTCTTGCACTGGCTCTGAGTTTTGTTTTGTGAATTCATTTCATAGGATATTAAATCAGAATAATTGAGGCTGGGATCTCAGAAGCAAGTTTTTACAGTCAATGGAGTCATCAGGATCTGAATATCATTGGCATTTAACTGTGGAAGGAGAAAGGTTTGTCTGTTCTTGTCGTGGGAAAATATCTCCAATATTTTTGTTAAGCAGAAAGATGTACAAATTCATGGTTGGATCACCCTTTTGGTTTGTGCTCTGTTCTGGGCCCTGCAGCTGAGGAAGGAGATATTGGCCTGAGATGGAGCACAGATTTATCCAAATTACACCTCGTCTCTTTGTAGGAACTCTCAGATTTAGACCCAATCACCCACTTCATGATGTTAACCTGTAAACGTCATATTTTCAATGACCTGCAAACTTCCCATTAAAAGTCCTTTTGGACTCAAATTCCAGTACCTTTTCAGGTGGAATGTTCTAGCTTCTGACAACTGTCTGTTCATCCAGAAACTGCTGAGGTCCATGTTGACTCTGGGGTCACAAAGGGCTGAATTGAAAGATGAGATGCTGTTCCTGAGCTCCCATTGAGATGCATTGGGACAGTCGAGGAGGCTGAGGGCAGTGTAGGTATGAGCAGACATTGAAAATGACAGGGCTGCACTGTGAGGGCTGCTTGGCTCAGTGAGTGTTTTGGAGTTGCGTGTAAACAGAGAGAGTTGGGACAGGAAGAAGGTGAAGCTGAAACTCATTTTTAGTTCAGGCTGTTCAGGAATTCACATCGTCCCAATGGGAACAGCCAGTTTTTAATGGCAGGAATAGCTTTTTTAAAAGGCCTCCCTTTTTAGAAATGTTTAAAAGAAAAGTTCCATAATTCTACGTGTACAATGTGAGATAAAATACTGCAACGTCCATGTGTCGGCCTCTCCAAAAGGTCAATCAACAGAAATTTGTTTGGGGGCGAAATAATTTTTTTTGAGGGGGGGAGTGATTGTTAAACAAAAATGAATCTAAATAAAATCTTATGCCACGGACATGTAATTTCTGAAGCCGGAGGAGGATTACAGAGACAGGGAGGGTTGTTGGGCCAGAGGGGGATTGTTATCCAAACATCACTGTGGTGTACATGGACTGCAGCATTTCAGGGAGGCGGTTAACCATCACTTTCTCCAAGACAAGTAAAGATGGCCAATAAATACTGGTCTGGGCAGCAAAGGCAACCCCCGGTGAATAAAAGCAAGCAGTGACCTCTCTGAGCTGACTTGCTGTGAAGTTAAAAACCTCTCTGGAAATGCAGTGGGCAGAGAAGAGAAACAGTGACATTTCACAGCTGCCCTCAGAGAGACCTCACCCCTGGAAGTACTCAGAGCCGGGGATCAGCTCAGTGAGTTTCACTCTCTTCAAACATCAATCTTAGTCGGTTTATTTTATTAAATCTACAATAGTGAATTAGGTGAGGATATCTTTTTAATGTCTTACGGTCTCTTGATTAAACGTTTAAGATATAAAACGTAAGCATTAAGTTATTCTCGGGCAGTATTTTCCGAGCAGTTAGACTGTGTCTTTGTCTTGGTCTGTAGATTGTTAAGGCAAAGAGATGGCCTGTTGTAGAGTGGCGTGCTGTTCCTGTCGGCTGTGGGAGATTAGGGAGAGTTTCAGTGATCCTGATGATTGTCTGCAGGAAGTGTGATTGCAAATCCTATTGGATCACATGGATTGGTGGAGGAGTGATTAAAGGCAGTGAGGAATTGACAGGAGCCGGGGGGTGTGACACGTGTCAGTCTCAGGAATGCAGGATACTGCAGATACAGTCAGGTAGATGGGTTACCTCCAGGAAAGCTAGGAGGGGTACGTAGGTACTGCAGGAGTCTCCTGTGGCTATCCCCATCTCAGACAAGTATACTGTTTTGGAAAATGTAGGTGGTAATAGACTTTCAGGGGAATGTAGCACTGACAGCCAAGTTACTGGTACTGGGACTGGCTTCATACATAATGTGAGGTACATTCAGTTCCACACAATCGATGGTGATAGGGGACTCTCTAGTCAGGGGCACAGTCTGCCATATCTGCAACTGACATTGAGAGATCAGAATGGGGTGGTGCTGCCCTGGTGCCAGTGTCAAGGATGTCTCTCAGAGGGAGCAGAATATTCTCAAAAGGGAGAATAACCAGTGGGAGGTCATTGTACATTGGTACCAATGGCATAGGAAGGGGGAAGCATGGGGCCCTGACGAGCAGGGAGATTTGGTAGTGCCACTCGGGAGGCATTAAACCAGTGAGGGAGTTGGGGTAATCCTAACGAGATAGTGAGGAAAGAGGTGAGTCTGAGGCTGGTACTGTTCACCAGTCAGACTGTCAAGGCAGGCAAGAGCAAGCCACAGAATGAGGTGCGACGGACCAGTTACACTGCATTTATTTCAGTGCAAGAGACCTGACGGGGAAGGCAGATAAGCTCAGGCTATGGTTTTGAACATAGCACTGGGATATTACAGCAATTACAGAGGAATCACTCAGGGATGCATTGGACTAGCAGCTTAATGTTCCAGGGTATAGATGCTATAGCAAGGATAGAAAGGGGGCAACAGAGCAGGGAGAGAGGTGTTTTTGATTAGAGATAACAATATGGCTGGGCTTCGGGAGGATATTCCTGGAAGTACATCCAGGCAAGTTATTTTGTTGGTACTGAGAAATAAGAAAGGGATGACCATCTTACTGGGATTGTATTATAGACTCTCTCCCAATAGTCAGCGGGGAATTGAGACACAATTTTACCAGGAGATCTGTTATCTATAAGAATAATAAGGATGCAATGATAAGGGGTTCTAACTTTACCAACATGGCCTCGGAGTGATGTAGTTTTAAGGGCTTGGATGGAAAGATATTTGTTCAATGTGTACGAGAACATTTCTGATTTTGTAGGATGTACCTACTAGAGAAGGAACAAAACCTGACCTGTTTTCTTTATTCATTCACAGGATGAGGCTGTCACTGGCTCGGCCAGCATTTATTGCTGCGTTTACCCAGAGGGCAGTTAAGAGTCAACCACGTTGCTATTGGTCTGGAGTCCCATGCAGACCAGACCAGGTGAGGATGGCATTTTCCTTCCCTAAAGGTCATGAGTGAACCACATTGGCTTTTCCAACAATTGACAATGGATTCCTTGTCGTCACTAGATTAGTTTTTCCAGATATTTATTGAATTCCCGTTCTACCATCTGCCGTGATGGGATTCAAACCCAGGTCCCCAGAACGTTACCTGGGTCTCTGGATTAACTGTCTAGCGATAATTTCACTCCACCTTCACTGCCTCTTAAGAAATGAGGCAGGGTGAGTGACTGAGGCATCAGTGGGGCAGCACATCAGCACCAAAGATCCCACAGTATTGTAGCTCAGTGGTTAGTGCTGCTTCCTCAGCACCAGGGACCTGGGTTTGATTCCAGCCTCAGTCAACTGCCTGTGTTCAATTTGGCACATTCTCCCCAGTGTCTGTGAGGGTTTCCTTCAAGTGTTCCAGTTTGCTCCCACAGTCCAAAGATGTGAAGGTTAGATGGTGCACCATGTTAAATTTCCCATAGTGTCCAGATGCAGTAGATGAGGTTTTGGGATGTGGAGGCAAATCTCTGCCTGATGTGAAAAGATCCTTTTGGGGTCTTGGTCAGAGGGAGGAGTGGCCGCATGTTTTACATTTCTCATGGTGGCAAGGGAGGGTCAAGGGTGTGGAGCGTGGGTTGGAGGGAGGATGTGGACCTAAACAGGAAGGCGCAGAGGGAATGGTCTCTGTGGAACACAGATAGAGGTGGGGAGGGAAATATGTCTCTGGTGGTGGGGTCTGACTTTAGGTCGCAGAAATAAGAGGTTAATGCGCTGTATCTGGAGATTAGTGGGGTGGAAGGTGAAGACCGCAGGGTTATATTCTTATTGTGGCTGGAGGGGTGGGGTAAAGGCAGAGGTGCGGGAAGTGGAGGGTATGTGTTGGAGGGTATGTGTTGATCAAGTCGGAGGGAAATTATGGTCCTTGTATTAGGCCTTTCTGGGAAGTCCTGGAGTAGAATCCAAAGAGATTAAACAAATATATCACAGACAAAAAATTAACTGGACCAGAGAATAGGACCCCTTAAAGGTCTACGAGGCTGTCTATGGAACCACAGGGGGTGCGAAAGATTTGCAAATATTTCACTTCATTTTTTTTACTGGAGAAGTATATGGAACCTCGTGAATTTGGAGAAATAAACAGTGATAAGTTGAAAAATGTCCATGTTACAGGGGAAGTGGTACTAAATGTCTTAAATCGCATCACGGTGGATAATGCCCTGGAACCTAATCAGGTGTATCCTGGAACTTTCTGGAAATCTAGGGAAGTGATTGTTGGGCCTCTCCTGAGGTATTTGTATCGTTGATAGTGGCAGGTGAGGCGCCATTATTTTAAAAAGGTGGTAAGGAGAGGCCATGGAACAAGAGAACAGTGAGCCTGAAGTCAGTGGCAGGCAAGTTGTTGGAAGGGATTCTGAGGGACTGGATATCCATCTATTTGGAAAGGTAAGGAATGATCAGGGAAAGTCAATGTGGCTTTGTACATGCACAATCGTGACTCACTAACTTAAGTGAGTGTTTTGAAGTGACAAAGAAAATTGATTAAGCCAGGTGGTGAATGTTGTTGAATGTCCATATAAACAAGGTTCCACAAAGCTGACTGGTTAGCAGGGTTAGATAACATGGAATGCAGGGAGAGCCAGCCATTACAAAACTACCTTGAAGGTAGGAGACAGAGGATGATGATGGAGGGTTACTTTGCAGACTGGAGGCCTGTGAGCAGCAGTGTGCTGCAAGGATGGATATTGGGCCCTTAAATAAATGACTTGGATGTGAATATATGAGGTATGGTCAGTAGGTTTACAGAAGACACCAAAATTGGAGGTGTATTGGACAGTGAAGAAGGTTAGTTTAGAATACAAAAGGATCTTGATCAGATGGGCCATTGGAGCAAGGAATGGCAGATGGAGTTCAATTTAGATAAATGTGAGCTGTTGTATTTTGGAAAGGCAGATCAGGGCAGGACTTAATGGTAAGGTCCTGAGGAGTGTTGATGAACAAAGAGACCATGGATTTCATAGTTCCTTGAAAAGATTAGTCACAAGTAGGCAGGTGAGTTCAGGCAGCGTTTTGTGTGTTCTCCGTTATTGGTCAATGCATTGAATGCAGCCATTGTGACGTCATGAACATTGATTACAGCCCTTCTGGAATTCTGTTTTCAGTTCCAATCTCCCTGTTCTTGGAATAATGTTGAGAAACTTGAAAGGGTTCAGAAAACATTTGCAAGGCCTTTGCCAACGTTGTATTGTTTGAACTATAGGGAAAGGCTGAATAGGCTGGAACTATTTTCCCTGGAGAGTTAAAGACTGAGTGTTGATGTTATGAAGATTTATAAAAACATGAGGGGCATGAATAAGGTGAACAGTCAGGGACTTTTTTCCAAGTTCGGTGGGTACAGGCTTAAGGTGAGAGGAAAAGATTTAAAAGGGAGCTGAGGGGCATCTTATTCATGTTGAGGGCATTGCAAGTATGGAATGAACTGCCAGAGGAAGAGGTGGAGGCTAGTACAATTGCAGCATTTAAAAGGCATCTGATTGGGTACATGAAGAGGGAGGATTTAGAGGGATAAGGGTGAACCTCTGGCAAATGGGACTCCATTAACGCTCTCCGTTATTGGTCAATGCATTGAATACAGAAACTGGGACGTCATATTCTGGCTGGACTGGGCATTGATTAAGCCACTTCTGGAATTCTGTTTTCAGTTTGAATTTCCCTGTTCTGGGAATGATGTTATGAAACTTGAAAAGGACAAGATTTACAAAAATGTTGCCAGGATTGGAGGATTTGGGCTACAGGGAGAGGCTGAATAGGCTGGGGTTAATTTCCTTGGAAAGTCAAAGACTGAGAGGTGACTTCATGTAGATTTAAACATCTAGAGGGGCGTGGATAAGGATAAGCTTGGTCCAAAACTAGAGCACATGGGTTCAGGTTGAGAGGGCAAAGATTGAAAAGGGATCTAAGGGGCAAAGTTTTCAAGCTGAGTGTGGTGTGTGTATGGAATGAGCTGCCAGATGAAGTAGTAGAGGTTGCTGCAATTAAAACTTTTAAAAGGCATCCGATTGGGTACGTGAGCAGTGAGGGTTTTGATGGATATAGGCTAATAGCTGGTAAATGGGACTCCAGTAGTTCAGGATTCCTCGTTGGCATGGACGAATTGGAGTGAAGGACTGTTTCTGTGCTGTACATCTGTTTGAAATTAATAAATTAAGATGTGTTCCTTTTTTTGCAGAGAGCTAACTAAAGCACAGATAATTGTCTTTGGAGCTGAGAAGGTGAAGCAGTGATTTCGACCTGGTGCAGATTTGGTTCCAAGATATTGAATTTGCAGAAAGAGAGGAATTGTTAACACTGTCACAATTTTTAGTAACTACTTTCAAGTAATTGGCAAATAATACAAGGTGAAAACGTGATCACTATTTTACTCTCTAAGTTCTGAGCATCTGGAACAATCTGAATGGCAGCTGGTTATTCTCAAACAGATTTGGAATTTTACATTTTAAGGAGAGATTTGGGGGTCTGTGGGCAAAGGGGAGGAAAATTGGTACAGATTTGCAGCATCTCCAGAGGGAGAGAGTACAGCCCCCAATGGGCTGAATAGCCCCCAGCCCCTGTGCTCTGTGATACTGCCCTATTCACTGTGAATGATGAAACTCAGCCCAGGGCAGAGAGAGGGAGGTTAGAACATAGAACATAGAAAGATACAGCGCAGTACAGGTCCTTCGGCCCTCGATGTTGCGCCGACCGAATCCTACCTAACCTACACTAGCCCAATAACTTCCAAATGCCTATCCAATGCCCGCTTAAATGACCATAAAGAAGGAGAGTTCACCACTGCTACTGGCAGGGCATTCCATGAACTCTCAACCCGCTGTGTAAAGAATCTACCCCTAACATCTGTCCTATACCTACCACCCCTTAATTTAAAGCTGTGTCCCCTAGTAACACCTGACTCCATTAGCGGTAAAAGGTTATCAGTGTCGACCCTATCTAAACCCCTAAACATCTTATACACCTCTATCAAATCTCCCCTAAACCTTCTCTTCTCCAATGAGAACAGCCCCAAGTGCCTCAGCCTTTTCTCATAAGATTTTCCTACCATTCCAGGCAACATCCTGGTAAACCTCCTCTGCACTCGTTCCAATGCCTCCACATCCTTCCTATAGTATGGCGACCAAAACTGCACACAATACTCCAGATGAGGCCGCACCAGAGTCTTATACAGTTGCAACATGACCTCAGGTCTCCGGAACTCAATTCCTCTACCAATAAAGCCCAGTACACCATATGCCTTCCTCACAGCACTATTTACCTGGGTGGCAACTTTCAGAGATCTGTGTACATGGACACCAAGATCCCTCTGCTCATCCACACTACCAAGTAGCCTACCATTAGCCCAGTAATCCATCATCTTGTTACTCCTACCAAAGTGAATGACTTCACACTTAGCTACATTGAATTCCATTTGCCACATTTCTGCCCAGCTCTGCAACTTATCTATATCCCGCTGTAACCTACCACTTCCTTCCTCACTATCCACAACTCCACCGACTTTTGTGTCATCCGCAAACTTGCTTACCCAGCTTCCAAGCCCTTCCTCTAGATCATTTATAAAGATAACAAAAAGCAATGGTCCCAAAACAGATCCTTGTGGTACACCGCTAGTAACTGCACTCCAAGATGAACATAGTCCATCAACTACTACCCTCTGTCTCCTTCCAGCCAGCCAATTCCTAATCCAAACCTCTAATGTATCCTCAATGCCATACCTCCGTAGTTTTAGCATTAGACTACCATGGGGAACCTTATCGAACGCCTTACTAAAATCCATATACACAACATCTACTGGTTTACCCTCGTCCACTTCCTTAGTCACCTTCTCAAAGAACTCAATAAGGTTTGTGAGGCACGACCTGCCCTTCACAAAACATGCTGGCTATCCTTGATCACGTTATTCCTATCCAGATGTTCATAAATCTTATCCCTTACCATTCTCTCTAAGACTTTGCCCACCACTGAAGTCAGACTCACTGGCCTATAGTTACTAGGGCTATCCCTACTCCCTTTCTTGAGCAAGGGGACCACATTCGCTATCCTCCAGTCCTCTGGTACTATTCCCGTTGACAATGAGGACATAAAAATCCAGGCCAATGGCTCTGCTATCTCCTCCCTAGCTTCCCATAGGATCCTAGGGTAAATGCCATCAGGTCCAGGAGACTTATCTATTTTCATCCTCTCCAATATTCCCAGAACCTCTTCCCTGCATATTTCCAGGCCATCCATTCTAATCATTTGTGACTTCATATTCACATCAGCAACAGTGTCCTGTTCCTGAGTGAATACTGATGAAAAGTATTGATTTAGTGTCTCTCTAATCTCCTCCGCCTCCACACACAACTTCCCACTACTATCCTTGATTGGACCGATACCTACCCTAGTCATCCTTTTATTCCTGACATACCTATAGGATCCCACCACTCACCTCACAATGGGGCCTGGCTGATTGACGGCAGCTCCAGACCAATTGGAGGAGAGTCTGTGTGGTCCTGCAAATAATGGGAGTGAATGAGGGGTGTGGCCAGCAAGACAACATGTGACCATGTGCTGTGCAAAGGCATTGTCACTGTGAGGGTGGGACTTGGTGAGTGTGAAGGGAGTGGGAGTGACAGCAGAGACTGGACAGAGGCTGCTAAACCTGAATTAGAAACTCCTGGTAAATTAAAACCTAAAGAACTGCGGATGCTGTAAATCAGAAGCAACAACCAGGAGGCTCGGAAAAATGTCAGCAGGTCTGGCAGCATCTGTGAAGAGAAATCAGAGTTAATGTTTCAGATTCGGTGTCCCTTCCTCAGAACTGATGTTACTGAAAGAAACGATGTTGGATTATATGTAGAAGGTAGGGGTGGGAGAAGGATGTAAGGAGTAAAGGATATGTGGGGATAGTGCGAGAATAACGGTTGGATAAAGGATAACGATCTGGCTGGGGGAGGGTGACTAGCTGTTAATGGAGACTGTTAGTGGCTAACCAGAGGTAGTGTGTAATGACAGGCTGTGAGAACAAGGCCTGGTGTGTGGGGTAGGGGGCTAGGACATGGGGTTGTTAAACTATGGTTAGCCACTAACTCTCTCCGTTGTAAGCTGTTCCCCACACACATCACTCCATGATTGGAGCTGCAGAGGACAGAGCTGCAGATGGGTGGCACAGTCGTTAGCACTGCTGCCTCACAGTGGTAGAGACCTGGGTTCTATTCCTGCCTCAGGCAACTGTCTGTGTGGAGTTTGCGCATTCTCTCCATGGGTGGGTTTCCTCCTACAGTCTAAAAATGTGCTGGTTAGGTGAATTGGCCATGCTAAATTGCCCGTAGTGTTAGATGTCAGGGAATGGGTCTGGGTGGGTTGCACTTTGGACGGTTTGTCTAAGCAATCTAATCTTAAAAAAAACCTCTTCAATATCCTTCCCAACCCCCTCTATACTCCTCAAAGATGTATCTTAAAGTTCTTTTTATCAACGTTTCCAGCACTCGTGAAGCACTTGAGGAGATTTCTGTGTGAAAGGCTCCATACAATGCAGGTAGTTGTTGTTATTGTCTGACATCAGGAGAAACAGGGATGAGCCCTCTCTCTCTGTCTCTCATACCTGATGAACAGCAGCAAAAGCAGGAAGTAGTGAGCATGTTCCAGCCCTCAATGGGCCTCGGATTATTGACGTCAGCGCAGGACCAATAAGACGATGGCGACGGGGCTGGAGGACCAGACAATGCCGGTTGATCCTCCAACCAATCTGAGTGAATGAGGGGCATAGCTATACTCAACCACATGATAAGCTTCACTGGCTGCACGATGTTGTTGTGACCAAGGCACTGGAAATGTGTGAAGGTGCAGGGCACGGTTAAGGAAAGGCATATTGACCAGGAAGAGAAGGAAATTTTAATGGAAAACTGGAAAATGCTTCAAATGGTGAATGACATGAGTAGGAGCCGCCATCTTTATTGGGGGCAGTGATCCGCGGGACACGTCTGTGGCAGCCAACTTTGTGAGGGGCAAGCTGCAGGGTGACGCTTGCGCAGCCTTCCCTGGCAGGGAGTGATAGGGCAGGATTTACACAGTGTGTCAGATTCAGGATGTTTTCAATGACAAAGAGTGTAATGCTGGAAAAGCACAGCAGGTCAGGCAGCAGCCAGTCGGTGAGAAGGAAGATGGACATGTAGGACAGGTCAAGAGGGCGGTGCTGAGTTGGAAAGCTGGATCTGGGATAAGGTGGGGGGAGTGGAAATGAGGAAACTGGTGAAATCCACATTGATCCCATGTGGTTGGAGGATCCGAACACAGA
Source organism: Hemiscyllium ocellatum (assembly GCF_020745735.1). Classification (NCBI taxonomy): domain Eukaryota; kingdom Metazoa; phylum Chordata; class Chondrichthyes; order Orectolobiformes; family Hemiscylliidae; genus Hemiscyllium; species Hemiscyllium ocellatum. Next base: position 11,274,769 of record NC_083405.1, on the reverse strand, counting down.
AGATGAGGCGTTCTTTCTCCAGGCATCAGATGCCTGGGATTTGGCGGTGGAGGTGGCCCAGGACCTGCATGTTCTTGGTGGAGCGGGAGGGGAGTTAAAGTCTTGGGAAACAGGGTGTTTGGGTTGTTCAGTGTTTTACTATTACTTTCACAGACCTTTCGTAAGTTAATTTTCCTCTGCTGCCCAATCCCTGACACTGTGCTGCTCTCTAAAGGAATAAATTTTCCACAGTTTCTTTGCCAGTGAATAATTCTTTTTTCAACAAGAGTGTATATGGCAGGTGCAGACCTCAGTGGTTGATACAATTGTGAGTTCAGTTTATCCAGTTTCCTCATTTCCCCTCTCCCCACCTTGTCTCAGTCAAATCTCTCAAACTCAGCACTGCCTTCCTAACCTGCAATCTTCTTCCTGACGTCTCCGTCCCCACCCCCACTCCTGCCTATCACCCTCCCCTTAACCTCCTTCCACCGCAAGTCCCTCCTCCCTACCTTTTATCTTAGCCTGCTTGGCACACTTTCCACATTCCTGAAGAAGGGCTCATGCCCGAGACATCGACTCTCCTGCTCCTTGGATGCTGCCTGACCTGCGCTTTTCCAGCAACACTTTTTCAGTTCTAAGCATCTGGATCAGTTTGAACGACAGCTGGATGCAGATTCAGTAATTATTGTCAAAACAAATTTGTAATTTAGCTTCTTTTAAGGAAGGATTTGGAGGACTACAGGCAAATGGGAGGTGAGTTGGGACAGACTGGCACCATCTCCAGAGGGAGAGAGTACACCCCAATAGGCTGAAAAGCCCCCAGTCCCTCTACTCTGTGGTACTACACCCTTTCACTGAATGTTGAAGCTCATTCCAGTGCAGAGCCATAGAGATGTACAGCATGAAAACAACCCCTTTGGTCAAACTAGTCCATGCTGACCAGATATCCGAACCTAATCTCGTCCCATTTTCCAGCACTTGACACACATCCCTCTACACCTTCCAATACATACACCCATCCAGATGCCAAATGGTCTAATTATACCAACCTCCACCACTTCCCCTGACAGAAGATTCCATACAGGCACCACCTGCTATGAAAAACTTTGACCCTCTGATCCATTTTCAATCTTTCCCCTCTTACATTAAACCTATGCCCTCTAGTTCTGGACGCTCCCAACCCAGGGAAAAGACTTTGTCTACTTATCCTGCCCATGCCCCTCATGATTGTATAAACCTCTATAAGGTCACCCTTTAGCCTCCAATAATCCTGGGAGGAGCACACCTTCATGTTACAATGGGGTCCGGGTGATTGATGGCAGCTTCAGACCAATAGGAGAGTTGGTGTGATCCTCCAGCCAATGGGAGTGAATGAGGCGTGGGTCCAATGGGCCAACATGTGACCATGAGCTGTGCAGGTGCAGTGTCACTGTGGGTGACTCAGTGAGTGTGAAGGGAGTGAGAGAGACTGGGAGGGAGATGGAGTTTGTATGGAAAGGGAGTATTTATAAACACACGGTTTTAGGCTGCTAGACTTGAATTAGAAATCCCTGGTAAATTAGAACCAAAAGAACTGCGGATACTGCAAATCTCATACAACAACTAAAAAGTACTGGTAAAGCTCAGCAGGTCTGGCAGCATCTGTGAAGAGAAATCAGAGTTAACATTTTGGATCTGCTGACCCTTCCTCAGAACTGATGTCTCTGAAAAGAAATGTTGGTTTATGTGCAGAAGGTAGTGGTTAAGGAGTAAATGATAGGAGGTGATAGATTCCAATGAAAGAGATGGGAGCAGTTGGACAAAGGAGTGGATAATCATCTATCTGGGGGAGGCTGAATAACTGTTTATGGGGACTGTTAGTGGCTAACCATAGGTAATGTGTAATGGTAGGCTATATGATAACAAGGCCTTGTGTGTGGGTTAAGAGGCTAGGGTGCTAGGACATTGGAGAGTTCAGGACGTAAAATTATTGAATTTGATACTGGGGATAGAGGTGTGCAGGGTCCCCAAGTAGAAGATGAGGCGTTGTTCTTCCAGCTTGCGTTAACGTGTGGCGCTGGAAAAGCACAGCAGGTCAGGCAGCATCTCAGGAGCAAGAGAATCGATGTTTTGGGCATAAGCCTTTCATCAGGACTGCTAGGATTGGAGGGGGAAGAGGGTAGTAAGAGGGCTGAGAGATAAATAAGAGGGATGTGTGGGGTTGGTGGGAAGGAGCTAGGAAGGCAATAGGTAGATGGAGGTGGAGGGGATAATTGGAAAGGAAGATGAACTGGTGGGACAGTTCAAGAGGGTGGTGTTGAGTTGGAGATCTGGATCTGGGATAAGGTAGGGGAGGAGAGATGAGGAAACCTTGATTCTGTGGTTGAAGGGTCCCAATGTGGAAGATGAGGTTTTCTTCCTCCAGGCGTCGGGTGGCTGGGATTTGGTGGTGGAGGTGGCCCAGGACTTGCATGTCCTTAACAGAGTGGGTGGGGAAGTTGAAGTGGTCGGCCACAGGATGGTGGGGTTGGTTGGTGTATGCGTCCCAGAAATGTTCCCTGAAACATTCCGCAAGTTGGTGTCCTGATTCCCCAGTGGAGAGGAGACCACATCGAAAGCAAAGGCCATGATAGGTGAGGTGTTTGGATGTGCAGGAAAATCTCTGCTGGATGTGGAAGGGTCCTTTGGAGGTGAGGGGGAGGTGTGGGCACAGATTTTACACCTCTTGCATTGGCAAGTGAAGGTGCTGGGAGTGGAGGGTGGGTTAGTGGGGATCATGGATCTGACTAGGAATTCACAGGGAATGGTCTCTGTGGAATGCTGAAAGGAATGGAGAGGGAAATATATCTCCGGTGGGATCTGATTGTAGGTGGAGGAAATGGTGCAGGATGATGCGTTTTATCTGGGTGGAAGGTGAAGACGGGGCGGGGGGTTCTATCCTTGTTGCACTTGGAGAGGTGTGGTTCAATGTCAGAGGTGTGGTTCAATGTCAGAGGTGCAGGAAGTGGTGGAGATACACTGGAGGGTATTGTTGACCACGTGAGAGGGGAAATTGCAGTCCTTGAAATATGGGGCATTTTGGTATGTTCTGGAGTGCTCTGCCAGCTGCATCAAGCTTCACTGGAACACTGCAGAAAGCATGAGACAGAGACGTTGGCTAGGGAACAGATTCGTGGGCTAAAGTGACAGGCAACTGGAAGCTCAGGGTCTGTTTTGCAGCAGAACGCAGATCATCAGCTGCCATTTCCAGCACCTCCACTGAGATGCTGCCAGACTCAAGTTCCTGTCCCCTCCATTAACAGCTATGCACCCTCCCAGCCAGATTGTTATCCAGTCCTTTATCTTTCCAAATGTTAGTGTCTCTTTTGAGCTCTGTCCCCACTTATTATTTACTCTTTAACCCCAACTCCTGCAGTCCAAAGATATGCAGGTTAGGTGAATTGGCCAAGCTAAATTTCCCGTAGTGTTCAGGGATGTATAGGTTAGGTGCATTGATCTGGAGAAATGTAGAATAATAGGGTCGGGGAATGAGTTTGTTTGAGCAACTCTTCAGCGGGTGAGTGTGGACTTGTTGGGCCGAATGGCCTGTTTCCACACTGTAGGAATTCTATTTTTCCCAGCTGACGTCGGTTCTGAGGAAGGGTCACTGGACCTAGAATGACCCTTGGTGTGTGCAGGAGGAGGAAACAGGAAAGAGCAGTTGGATCCAGTTTAAAGCTGGGAGGGTTTGAATACATTTCGGCCTGAATTAGAAACTCTTGGTCCCACGTTTACAGCAAATGGGAAAACGGCTGTGGCCCTCAGGCAGTGATGGGTTCTGGGTTATGGCCGCTATCTTTATTTGGGGCCAAGGTACAGTGAGGCACATGGACATGACTTCTTCCTGGGTGGGGTCGGGGTGGTTTGAAGAGGAGCATTTACACGTCAAACACACTCCAAGAGAAATATTTGTCTTTACTGTTCAGCCTGCACTGACTGTGAGCTTTGTTTTGTGAGTTCATTTTATAGGATATTAATTGAGAATAATTGAGACAGGGATCTCAAAAGCAATTTTCTGTCGTCAGCAGGGTCATCAGGATCTGTATACCATTGGCAATTAACTGTGCAAGGAGAAAGGTTTGTCTGTTGTGTCTGTGGGAAAATATCTCCAATATTTTTGTCAAGCAAAAACAGAAAGATGTTGAAATTCATGGTTTGATCACCCTTGGGGTATGTGCTCTGTTCTGGGCGCTGCAGCTGTGGAAGGTGTCATTGGCCTGAGAGGGAGCACAGATTTATTCAAATTACACCTCGTCTCATTATAGGAACTGTCAGATTTAGACCCAATCACCCACTTAATGATGTTAACCTGTAAACTCCTCGTTTTCCATCTCCTGCAAATTTCTCATTAAAGTTCCTCATGGACTCAAATTCCAGCAGCATTTCGGGTGGAATGTTCCAGGTTCTCCCAACTGTCTGTTCATTCAGAAACTGCTGAGGTCCATGTCGTCTCTGGGGTTACAAAGGGCTGAATTGAAAGATGAGATGCTGTCCCTGAGCTCCCATTGAGATGCATTGGAACAGTAGAGGAGGCTGAGGGCAGTGTAGGTGTGAGCAGACAATGACAATGACAGGGATGCACTGTGAGGGCTGCTCGGCTCAATGAGAGTGTTTTGGAGTTGGGTGTAAACAGAGGGAGGTGGGACGGGGAGAAGGCGAAACTCAGCTTCAGTTTTAGTTCAGGCCATTCAGCAATTCACATGGTCCCAAAGGGAACAGCCAAGTTGTAAGCGATACCTGCTGAGTTTTTTTTTAACAGTTTTTAAAGTATAAAATGTCAGCATAAGTAAAGATCGGGGCTTTTGATTATAATGGAAATGTTGGAAGAGAAGGAAGATTTCTAGCTCATTTAAATTCTAATGGGAGTAACTAGCTGAAACTAGAGAGATGTTGTAACAGGACACCTCAGGCCAGTGGTATGCTCCTCTTGTACAATGTGGGAAATAAGGGACACTTCCAGTGTCCGTGACAGCTATGTGTGCAGGAAGTGTGTCCATCTGCAGCTACTGGGAAACTGCTTTTCAGAGCTGGAGCTGAGAGTGGACTCACTGTGGAGCAATACTGAGAATGTTATGGACGGCACGTTTAGTGAGTTAGTCACACTGCAGGTGAGGGTTACACCGGCAGAAAGGGAATGGGTGACCATCAGATCAAGTAAAAGGCTCAGGAAGGAAGTGCAGGACTCCCCAGTGATCATTCCGCTTCTCAAACAGATACCGTGCACCGCTTGGGATTCTATAAGGGGGGAACAGGTGGGCTGGACTCTCAGGGGAAATCAGCAAGAGCCAGGTTCATGACCCCACAGATAGCTCCGCTGTACAGAACGGGAGGAAGGAGAATGGCAGAGCTATAATGACAGGGATTCAGTAGTCAGTGTCAGAGAAAGGCGTGTCTGTGGCCACAGACATGAATCCAGAACAGTGGAATTGAACCCAGGTCCATTTATTGATAAGTGCACAGACCAATAAAAGTCAGCGTCCCAAATGCAACCTTCATCACTTGATCACCCTGAAGCTCTACTTTCCAGGGTCTGTGTACTTGTTCTGAGCCCTTCAGAGGGATTGAAGGGGATGGGGAGAAAACAGGAACGGGGTTGTGTTGTAGATCTACAAAATAACGGTCACCCTCCCCTCTCGGACGCACCCCTCTGTCTCCCCCCTCCTATCATACCTCCTCCCCACCGCAGGGAAAAGACCTTGTGTATTTACCCTATCCATGCCCCGACTGATTATATAAACCTCTATAAGGTCTGACGCTCCAGGGGAAACAGTGTTTTCATCCTCTCCCTGTAGCTCAAATACTCCAACCCTGGCAACATGCTTGTAATACTTTTCTGACCTTTTTCAAGTTTCACAATATTGTTTTGATAGGAAGGAGACCAGAATTGCACGCAATATTCCAAGCATGATCTAACCAATGTTCTGTACAACCGCAATTTGACCTCCGAACTCCTATACTCCGTGCTCTGACCAATAAAGGAAAGCATATTAAACACCTGCTTCACTCTCCTATCTACCTGCGATTCTACTTTCAAGGAGCTATGAACCTGCACTCCAAGGTCTCTTTGTTCAGCAGCACTCCCGAGGACCTTACCATTAAGTGTATACGTCCTGCTAATATTTGCTTTTCTAAAATGCAGCACCTCACATTTATCTAAATTAAAGTCCATCTGCCACTTCTCAGCACATTCAACCATCTGATCAAGATCCCGTTGTAATCTGAGGTAATCCTCTTCACTGTCCACTACAGCTCCAATTTTGGTGTCATCTTATTAACAATACTTCCTATAGTCATGTCCAGATCATTTATATAAATGATGAAAATTAGTGGATCCGGCACCGATCCTTTGTGATACCCCAATGGTCTCAGGTCTCCAATCTGAAAAGTAACCTTTCGCCACCACCCTCCGTCTTCTACCTTTGAGCCAGTTCTGTGTCCAAATGGCTAGTTCTCTCTGTATTCCGTGAGATCTAACCTTGCTGACCAGTCTCCCATGGGGAACCTTGTTGAACACCTTACTGAAGACCATCTAGATCATTTCCACCGCTTTGCCCTCATCAATCCTCTTTGTTGTTACTTCAAAATAAAATTGAGACGTGATTTCTCATACACACAGCCATTATTAATATCCAGGACTTAACTCTGTGCATTGGGGTCTGCGTCACCCAATTATAGATGTTAATATTCTGGGTAATGTTCACGTTCACCAGCTTTGTGTTAGTGACTGTGTACGGAGTCTTGTTAATATCACCAACACAGGTGAGTTCCTTTAGAAAGGTAGTCCCTATATCCCTAACCCCGCTTCCATCTGCTCTGTCTCCTCCATCCCCACTGTAGACAGTTAGTGGGAGGAGCTCATGGAGTTTCCATGTGAGTGAGATGGAGAACATCTTCCCTTCTTTCCACTAGCCCACCAAGAATTGGTGGTAGTGTCCTTACCTCTGAACCAGGAGGATCGGGCTCAGGGTTGAGTAACAACATCTTTGAAGAGGCTGATTAGAAAACATGCCCAAGCCACTAGGCCATACAGTCTCCCAAATCTTTCTGCCTGGGCCTGTTTTACACAGAGGGTGGTATATATATGGAATGAGCTGCCAGTGGAAGTGGTTGAGGTGGGTACACTCACAACATATAAAAGATATTTGGACAAATACATGGATAGGAAAGGGTCAGAAGCAGATGGGCCAAGTGCAGGGAAATGGGGTTAGTGTGGATGGACATTCGGGTCGGCATGGGCCAGTTTGGGCCAAAGGGCCTGTCTCTGCTGCAGGACTCTGACTCCAAGTATATTTACTATTTCTCCCGCTATCTCTGGTAGCACCCTGGGATGTATTCCATCAGGGCAAAGAGACTTGTGTACCTTTAGCTCCATTAGCTTGCCCAGCTCCAACTCTCTCGTGATAATAGTTGTTTCTTTGTCTTCATCTTCCTCAGTTTCCTTATCAATAACAGGCATGTTCTTCGTATCCTCCACTGTGAAGACTGGCTGCTGTGTACCCATATTCCTGAACCCTGCTGGATAGCAATAACTACATTAGCAGAACTCTGAGGGGTCTTCTTTGAGTCTTTATTAATGAGACATGGCAGTTACATGCAAAACGCCTTCAGGCAGCATCAGGTAACTCCCCGCCAGTCCGATGTATGGCTCCCATTCTTATACCTTTGTATTAGATAGTGAGGAAGCATGTGGGAGATAATGATTTTGTAATTTTAAACTGAGGTGAGTTAAAAATCACACAACACTAGGTTATAGTCCAACAGGTGTAATAGGAAACACACTAGATTCCTTCATCATGATCCAGTTACACCTGTTGGACTATAACCTGGTGTTGTGTGATTTTTAACTCACCTCAGTTTGAAATTACAAAATCATTATCTCCCACACGCTTCCTCACTATCTACGTTTGGAACACTAATCCACCTGACTATCCTGCTTTTCCGAAAATCTCCTTTGGTGAAGGTGGTGAGTTTTGGATTCAGCTTTCCAGTTATTACCGTAAGAAGATAAGCACTGGGCACAGGAGAGGCAATGCAGCCCTTCGAACCAGCCCCACCATTTAATACGGTGATGATTGAGCTCACCTCGGTCTCAGCTGGATTTTCCCACCTGCTCTCTCTCACCCTTCATCTCATTGCAAATTCAACATCTGTATCTCTTCATTACATCTGCTTATTGTCCTGGCATCCACTGCATTTTGAATAGGAATTCCACAGATTCACAACACATCGAGATAGGTACATTCTTCATGAGAATTGAATAAAATCCCTACAGTACAGAAACAGGGTAATCATCCATGGAGTCCAACCAGTCCTCTAATGAGCGTCGCATTCAGACTCACCCATTCCCTGTATTTCACATGGTTAATGGTTTAGCCTGCACATGCATGGATACTGTGGGCAATCTAGCATAGCCGATCCACTTAACCTGCACATCTTTGGACTGTGGGATGAAACTGGAGCACCCAGAGGAAACCCGCACAGACACCGGGAGAACGTGTAAACTCCACACAGTCGCCTAAGGCTGGAATCAAATCCAGGTCCCTGACGCTGTGAGGCAGTGGTGCTCACCATTGAGCCACCTCTGCTTAAAATCTGCTCCTCCTATTAACAAAGCCACGCCCCAGTTGGCTGAATCTATATTCCTTACATCAGAAAACCTGCTTGTGGAAGCAGGTGTCTCAGTAAAACCCAGTGACAGCCCACATGTCCTGTCTGTCTGAATGAGGATCCTATACACAACACCCTCCAGCCCACACTTTTCATTCAGATTCCAGAGACAGGACTCCAGTGACTTCATGGGGACTACAACTCCCACAGTCCCTGTGGCAGGGACCACACGTGTGCGGGGAAACCCCGCACTGTACATGTACAGAATGTGGGCGGGTTTTGGAACATGTGCTTTGGGTAAAGTATACTTGGCGGAAAGTTTTTCACACTGGCTGGAGGAGGAATGTATCTGCTTATAGTATTGATCTGTTGGGGGTCAAAGTGTCACCACTCCCGTGTAGGTCCACTCTCCATCCCCAATTCATTGCAATGGTGGGAATCAACAAATGGGAAACAAGGAAGGATCTGACCCATTCTCCCAGACTGAAGGTTCCTCTTCTATCCAGGATCTGCCACCTCCCTTTCTGTTTCCTTTTGTCTCATTCTGCTGTTACATTATTGACTTGCAGCAACTGAAGGGAAAGGAAGTGAACCCAGAAAGGGTGCAGAGTCTAACCAGGGACGGGAAGTGGTGACATGGATCTGTTTATCAGTAACTCCATGAGAATGTGGAGGGTGTGCATTAGGGGGTAGCAGAGTCAGAATGGTGGGAGAGAGTAAGTGGGCTGGAGGGTTACAGCTTTTGGGAAGAAAGGGGAAAAAGATATTGCAGAGAAACTAGAATTGTCCTGAATTTCTAATCTGTATATATTCCTTTATACAGGGTGCTAGATGGTTTACAGACTGAAATCTCAAAATCATGTGCAGATCGTGATTAAGTTAACCAGCATTTGAAGAACCAAAGAGAGAAAATCACTCGGCCAAAATCCTGCACACTCTCCCTCCCAGCATTGTCGATCTCTCTGTGCCAAATGGGCTGTGAATTGGACATTTATCTTTAACTCAAGGTTTGTAAATTTTGGTTTTAGAATGTTGTCAAAGTTTTTTGCACAGCAAATAAAATTAAAGAAAATAAATTAAACTGTCTGAATATAACAGTTTTAAAACTTTCAACCCCTGTAAAACAAAATCCTGTCTATTCCCGGACACCATCACTTTCCAGCTACTCAAACTCCAGGGAAATATTCCCTGCCTGTCTGAACCATTGGTTTGATTTAACTGCTTTTCAGTTCTCGTTCTGTGAGCTGTGAAGTGTTCTTTTCCCCATTTCTCCGACCCAGAAATGTTATCACAGCAACCCTCCCACCATCAAAATCATCATTACACCATTTTGCTTTTGGTGAACATATAATCACCAGCAGTGCAATAGCGACGACCGCAGATGCTGGAAACCAGAGCCTAGATTATAGTGGTGCTGGAAAAGAGCTTTTGCCACAATGTTGATTTTCCGGCTCCTGCCCTGCTGTGCTTTTCCAGCACCACTCTAATCTAGACATATCATCACCAGCAATAAACCGTTTGTGTAACCAATTGAATATTTCCAAACAAAGCTCATTACGGGCTAAGCAAACCATTACAAGTGACAAAGTGAGAAAAGGACGAAATCAAAGTAGAGTTGTGGGGAGGGGGCAGCGGTGGATATAAAGCACTATATCCCTTGCAGTGCCCACCTCTATCTAAAGGCATCAAGAGCATTGATACACACCGCATGCTCCTTCTCCAAGGACACCCTGCTGTGTAGCCTTTATCCTCAATCATAGAATAGAATCCCGACAGTGTGGTGGAGAGCATTGGCCCTTCAAACCCCACCAACTGTCCAAAGAACATCCGACCCACTGCACACCATCCCTGTAATACTGCATTTCCCCAGGCTGATCTACCTTGTCTTCACAATCCTGGATACTGTGGACAAGGTCGCACGACCGATCCACGTAACCTGCACCTGGAAGGGACCCACATTATCATGGGGAGAATGTGGGAAATCCACATTGACCAAGGCTGGACTCCAACATTGTACCTCATGCTGTGAAGCAGCTGTGCTATAGTCACAAGTTAAATCAAAACAGATGATCCCTGCTCATTGTCCCATTGCTGTTTGTAGAGACATCCTGCCCAGAGAGACATCCTGAGGTTCAGAAAGTGGCAATGTAAGTTCAATCAACACCAGCCCAGTTAATGTGGTTAACAACAACAACATCAATACTCCAACAGTGTCATCATGTACAAGGGCCACTCCTGACTCTGATGGACACTAACATCAGAATCAGAGTCCTGCAGTCCACACGGAGTAGGTGGATGACCACTTCCCTGTGAGCACTCACTGGGCTCTCAATCGTGTTGAAGACGCAGCAAATCCCTTGTCACACAGAGGGGTGAACAGCTCCTACCCAGTGTGAACCCGCTGGGGTCTCAGTGGGCAGGATGAATCACTGAATCCCTTCTCACACACAGCATCTGAAAGCCCTCTCCCCTGTGTGAGCTGACTGGAGACTCCGAAGGTGCTGCATTTGAGTGAATCTCCCCCCACACTGGGAACAAGTGAATGACCTTTCCCCAGAGTGAGATTGTTGGTGTTTAAGCAGGGCAGAGGACTGAGTGAATGCTTTCCCACACACTGAGCAGGTGAATGGCCTCTCCCCAGTGGGAATGCACTGATGTCTCTGCAGGTGAGAGATTTGAATGACTCCTTTCTCACATGTGGAGCAGGTATAGGGTCTAAATCCACTGTGCTATCTCTGGTGCCTCAGCAGATTGAAAGATCGAGTAAATCCCTTCCCATACGTGGGGTAGGTGAGCGGCCTCTCCGCAGTGTGACTGTATCGGTGAGTGTCCCACTGGGAGGGGTAAGTGAATTCTTTATTCTGATTGAGCCCGTCCTCCTGTTTCTCTCAGTTGTTATTGACAGTCTCATCTCCCCCCGCACCAGAACCTGTTCCAGAGAGGGTTCCAGATCAGGCAGAATGGTCAGCTGCAGCTGACCAGTCACTGGTCCTGAAAGGATCACTCTCCACAGATGCTGCCAGATCTACTGAATTTTTCCAGCAATTTCTGTTTTTATTTCTGACTTCCCAGCATTTGCAGATGTTTAGTTTTCCAATACTCATCTTGTCTGTTGCAGAGGAGTTTATTGATGAAATTAAAGGGTTTCAAAAATTGTAGGTTAGGTCACACATCAGCTCTGATCATCATGAATGGCAGAGCAGGGTTGAAGTGCTGAATGCTCTCCTCCTGTTCCAATGAAAGTTATCCATCGTCAGCTTGTGGTAACATTTCCCCTCACTGCTCACTTCACCTCCATGTCGAACACTCTGTTACTGACTGAACAAACCGCCTGTGTTTGAACTAAACCTGCTAATGTTCAGTGGCTCCCTCTCCTGCCTCCTGCGTTTAACTCTCACTGTGGAGCGCTGTCTCATATTACTGCAGCAATGCCCACAAGGATTAATCCTGGAGTCTGTATCCGCTGGGATCCACAATCACGGTTTTTTCCTTCTTACTATTTCATTCTGTCGATTGAACTCTCGGCTTCAATCCATTCTCCTGCCATGCTCTTCAACATGTCCATGTGGGTGGACTAGAGGCAGCTGGGATTTAATGAAGGGAAGTGGGGATTAGGCGGAAGCACGAGGAGCGGTGACAGAAAAGACAGTTCTCATTGTAACGGCAGAGTTTCTCCATGACCCAGTGAGTGGTGAGGCACCTGAGTTTGTGGGGGGAGACAGATTCAATCAGGGATTTGGTAAGACACTCAGACATTGACCTGTCCAGCTGATTGTTAACTCGGACAGAAAGAAAGAGAGATGCACATTTAGAACGCACCTTTGATGACCTGGGGCAATGAAACATGCTTCCAACCCAATGATTTCAACCTCAAATCTCTGAAAACACAGACACAAAGCTTCCTACTTGTACCAGGCTGTCTCTGAGACTCCTCTTTTCTTGAAAAAAGCGTTTTGAGCTGTTCAGCCTTTCCTGGTGATTATAACCGTTACGTTCCTGTAAGATTTGTGACTGAACCTTTATTTTCCTGTTCCTTGTGAGTGATGAAAGTAGCAAAAACAGTTCCTGACCTGTGAGGGGTTTTGGTTGGAGTATTTATATTTGCAAATCCATTCCCACCCTCACATTCAGTGTGAAATTGATGTAAAACTGAAGGGAAGGAGTGAGTGAGCACCCACAGAACCATAAAGGAAGCATATGTATCTGAGTTGAATGAACCTACTCTATGATCAAACTAACCAACACGCCCTTCATTTACTATCATCCATGTGCCTATCCAAGAGTCGCTCGAGTCGCTGATGGATCTGAATCTACTGCCACCACTGGCAGTGCATTCCATGCACCCACCACTATCTATAAAGAAACTATCTCTGACATCTCCCTACAACTTCCCCCATTCACCTTAAAATTATGCCACTTTGTGGGGAAAACTCTTTCATTGTCCATTCTATCTATGCCTCTCATCATCTTATAAAAATCTATCAAGTACTCTCACCTTCTTTCAGTGCAATGGCCAAAGCCCCAGCTCCCTCAACCTTTTTTTCATAAGACATGCCTTCCAGTCCAGGCAGCATCTTGGTAAATCTCATCTGCACCTTTTCTAAAGCTTCAACATCCTATGTATAATGAGGTGATCAGCACCGAACACAATATTCCAAGTGTAGTCTCACCAGGATCCATAGAGCTGCAGCATAATCTCGTAGCTCTTAAACTCAATTTCCCAGCGAATGAAAGCCAACACACCATACACCGTCTCAATAAACCTATCACCTTGGATGTCAGCCATGAGGGATGTATGGACGTGCACCCCACGATCCCTCTGTTCCTCCACATTGTCATGAATCCTGCATTTAATCCGAAAATATGCACTCAAATTTGAAATTCCAAAATAAATAACTTCAAACTTTCCCAGGATGTATTCCATCTGCCACTTCTCAGCCCAGCTCTGCCAATGTCCTCTAGCAACCTACAAAAGCCCTCCACTCTATCTACAACTCCACCAACCCTCTTGTCATTGGTAAACTTCCTAACCCACCCTTCCATTTCCTCATCCAAGTCATTTATATAAATCCCTTCAGAATACTACTGGTCACCGTGCTACAAGCTGAAAACTATCCATGTAATCTCACCCTGTCTTCTATGTGCCAGCCAATTTATTCTCTAACTAGGCAGGTTTCCCTGTATCCCATGCCTCATTACTTTCTAAATGAGCCTACCATGGGGAACCTAATCAAACACCTTGCTAAAATCCACATATACCACATCCACTGCTCCGTCCTCACCAATATGTTTGTCACATCCTCAAATAATTCAATAAGTTTTGTGAGGCATAACCTGCCGCTCACAAAGCCAGGCTGACCATTTCTGATCAATCAATACTTTTCCAAATAATCATAAAGCCTGTCTCTCAGAATCCTCTCCAATAATTTGCCCACAACTGATGTGAGACTGACTCATTGATGATTCCCAGGATTATCTCAATTGCCTATCTTGAATAAGGGAATAATGTTTGCCACCCTCCAATCATCTGTTATGACTCCAGTGGACAGTGAGGATGCAAAGATCATTGCCAAAACACAGTAATCACTTGTGTCCCTTCCCATAACAAGCTAAGTTATATCCTTTCTGGCCCAGGGGACATCTATCCCTGTGATTTTTCAATATTTTCAGCACATTCTCCGCCTTAACATCAACCTGTTCGACCATATCAGCCTGTTTCATGCTGTCCTCACAAAGAACAAGATCCCACTCCCTCATGAATACTGAAGCAAAGTACTCATTAAGGAGCTCCCCTACCCCCTCTGACTCCTGGCACAAGTTTGCTTCACTATAAGGGGTATAAATGTGGAATTATATTTCAGCACTGAATTGATATCAAGATATTGCAGTGTACATTCACTCGATTACTTTGAATATTGAGCTGTATTTTAACTGAGAAAACACAGTTGAATTGATTTGATTATATTTCACTTCATGCTAACATTTATTGTATTTCGAAGCACAATAAGAGTTTCATTTTTACCTATATAAACCTTACTTAAAATTCATCGCACGTTTATGTACAGAAAATAGAACTAACATCTGCTTGTTCCTTTCTTTATCGATGACTGTTCATTTTGACTTTGTGGAAGTTGTACATTCTTGAAAGGAAGGGAAATTGCATTTTTAAATCAAAGTATAATGATCACGCAGTTTTATCAATTTGTATTTCAAAGAATTGTCATGAGATTCCTGTTTATTTAAGACCACCATTGTATTGTTATTGTGAAATATTATTTAATTTCCAGTCCATTACACACAGAAACTACCAAATTTATTCCCATTTGAATTACTGCAATAAACAGCTGATTAGTTTTCATTTGTGTAACCACATTAAACATAATATTACAATCCTGCCCGTGCTGAGTGGGAACATTATGAAAGGAGCTTGTGAAGCTGTGGCAGTGTCTCTATTACTAGACTCGAGGGAAGGTTTCAAATCACACCTTCACCAGAAATATATCCAGAGCTATCTGAATAGTGATTAGAGAGCACCTAAGCACAGACTGAACTGCTTTTCAATTCAACATTAGATCTGCTTTTATCTTTTATATCAATAATCACAAAATCTGAATATCACCAAGAAATATTGTTGGAAACTTCACTTTAGCCACATTGCTTTTACAAAAGACTTACATCTGTCCCTGTTTTGTCTAACTGAAAGAAATCTGAAGAGGATTTTCACTTTTACGAATAAAGGGAGATGTTTCCCATATAAATTAATGCTTCTTCGATTTGCCCCTTTTCAGCTTATGAAAGGTTTCATAATAACGCTCTACTTTCGGAGAGTGGGGATACCTGTATCTAATTCTGTTGCTTATAAGTTCCTGGAGAATATTTGAAAATGTTGCAGAATTAAAGATAACGATGTCTAAGTAATGAGATTGATTTTTTTTTGTTACAAAGAGGCAAGTCCAAACAATTCAAACACATTAAACATTATTCTCTCATGCTATAAATTTGAAATAAAGTTGATATCTTCTTCAATAAACTAACAAATGCAACCACCAATTACATGTCAGTCAGCTGGTTACCTACTTTGTAACTAAATGTTGTGATTCATCTAAATATTACTCTGTCCTTTTATCAAAGTGAATTTGTAATTGTTCGGTTTGTGAATTGTCAGAAACTTGTTTTTATTTTTCCATTCACCTGTTCATTTTGACCGATAGATTGAAATGTTTTGAAAATATTGGAGTTTGTTCATTTTAAAATAAGGTTTGCACATCTCTCACATATCTCATTTCTTGTATTATGATTCAAGAATGTTTCCTGGTGGAATTCGAGTAAATTCCAAAAATTTGTTGACTTCAAATAAGATCTGTAATACCCAGTTATCAATCTGTTGTTACATTGACATTGATTAGGTACTCATTCAGAGAGATCAATTAACAATTATAAACTATTTGCAGGATTATTGAATTGAAAGAGAGATACAGATGGGCATACATTTTTGGAAGGCATTGCTTTTTCTTTTAAATATGTCGGCTCTTCAAGAATTCTATCTCGCCTTCCATTGGTTTTCTTGTTGAGAATGCAAATTTATACTTCATGTGAATTTTAATGTGTTCTGTATTTTGAGGCTTGTATCAGATTTAAGAAGCAAAGGAGAAACAATTAACCTGAAAACTTTAGTGAATAGAAAGCAAAGTAAATTAAATTGACAGAGGCAACTTTTAGTATAATTTCTGAATATTCAGTCAAATTTTTCTAATGTCAAGAGCGTGGTGCCGGAAAAGCGCAGCAGGTCAGGCAGCATTCGAGGAGAAGCAGAATCAACGTTTTGGGTATCACCCCTTCATCAGGAATATTTTTTGATGATGGCTCAATGCCCGACAGGTCGATCCTCCTGCTCTTTGGATGTGCCTGCCCTTGTCCAATACCACACTCTTGGCTCTGATCTTCAGCTTCAGCTTTCCTCACTTTCTCCAAATATGTTTAATGAACATGAACTGAAAAGGTTAGCATCAGCAGTTGAACAAGACCAAGTTAACACATTGTTTTGCAATATTTATAGAGAAAACCTGTTTGAGAACATGCAACAAATCAAATTGAACAACATCTCTTGCCGTTAGAACCCTTGGCCATTCATAATAAAGAATAACCATGCTTTGAACATCTAGTGTGGTGCATAACGACTGAACTGAAATACCAGAGGGACAACGATTGCATTTATTGGAGGGAATGATAACCAGATCCTTACTGTGATAGTGGTGATTAATTTCAGAAACAACAAGATATTTGCTGTGATTATTCCACTGAACAGTAATTAGATGGTCATGAAGATCTTTGTGTGGCTTCATGTGCAGTATTTTGTTTGAACATTGATTTCAGTAACATTGAGATATTTTACAAGATTGACAATTGACTGTTAAAAATAAGTTTTAAAGGCAACTTTTTAAAAAAATGTCAGTTTTGTTTAGCGAAACACAATTCTAATTATACGGAATCCCTACTATGTAGAAATAGGCCATTTGGCCCAAGAAGTCTACACTGACGTTCCAAAGAATAATCCACTCAGCACCATTCTGGTCTCAGATTATTGGACATTTACCTCTGACTAATGTACATAACCTACACATGCCCGAACAGAACGTGCAGTTTAGCATGCCCAATTTACCTAATCTGCACATCTTTGGATTGTGGGAGAAAACCAGAACATGCAAACTCCACACAAACATGTGACTGAGGATGGAATCAAACACATTTGCATAACACAGTAAGACACAAGTGCTAACCACTGATCCTCTGTTCTCAATGCCCAGCCCCCATGCAAGGAGTGAAATAAGTAAGAGACGTGCAAAACAAAAAATAAAAATCTCTAACAAATCACAAATGAACAATAATTAGAAAATTAATATGATCAAAGGACACAACAATATTCAGGTGAATTGCATTGTTTAATTACAAATTTACGAATGAGCGAACTAATGAATAACGGGAAGTGACATTGTTTATTTCACTGATGAAGAAATTGACTTGCTTTTCATCTTTAAAATACTGCAGAATAGCAATTCATGTGCCTGAAATGTTTGAATTAAGCTCTTTCTAATAAAATAAATCAATACAATCACATCGACTTCTTCATCTATAAGACTCAAACATTATCAAATACGTTCCAGGAATTTAGAACCAGCAAAATTAATTAATTTGGTTGCTTGGGAACGCGAAGAGAATAAATAGCAGGTTCTGTGAATTAGTCATTCAATGCGATTATTCAGCTGAAGACAACATCCCTTCTTTGCAAAAATGCTCAACTTCGAAAAATTCAAAATGCATTGTCACTGTTTAATGAAACAATACAGAGATGTTAACTCTTTTCATTTGACTTAACAAAACGCAGAAATTATACATGATTTTGTTGCATGAAAAATACT
Organism: Hemiscyllium ocellatum; assembly: GCF_020745735.1. Classification (NCBI taxonomy): domain Eukaryota; kingdom Metazoa; phylum Chordata; class Chondrichthyes; order Orectolobiformes; family Hemiscylliidae; genus Hemiscyllium; species Hemiscyllium ocellatum. Next base: position 11,256,749 of record NC_083405.1, on the reverse strand, counting down.
TAAATCTTATTGTGATTAGAAGTGCAATAAATGTTTGCATCGAAGTGAAATATATTTAAATGAATTCAACTATGTTTCCGCAGGTAAAGTAAAAATTAATATTAACAATGATTGAGAGATTGTACACGACAATATATTTAGTTATTTATGTAAAGAGTTGTAATTTCACAGTCCTGGATTGAATGATTATTAGGTATGAGCAACAACTGAATTATAAAATTTGATCAATGAATTTAGAAATCATGAGAAATCTCGTTTAGCTATGTGACTGAGGAATATGTGCAAACAAACAGGAATTATTGCAGTGAAAAGTAATTGCAGATCTGTGAATTTAAAGTCTGCGATTATGGAGATCATTCAAATAAGCAAACATTAGACATTCATAATTAATGTTGGATGGGAAGCCCTTGGATCCATTGTGGGAAACTTGACCTGAAAATAAAGTTTCATATTGCAGTGTTGGTACTCAGAAACAATTGGTCAAATTAAAATGTGAATCTCACTTTACTTGTTCAAAAGACTTTCTTAAATAATTGCGCAATTATAACCATGACAATGATTTGATAATGTTGTTATATGAGCAATTAAAATGATTCAATATTTCAAAAACACTGCTGTTATGTTGATTGAATATTTATTAAAATTGGTAAATTGTGGAATACAATATAGTAACTAGCTTTATGAATTGAAGAAAAAATGAGCCATTCGGTGATTACAGAACAATTTTTTTTTCTTTACTAAATACAGGTAACACAAGAAACGTGAATTTCTATCAAATGGTTTCCTCATCGAGACATGTTATTTTAATTCGGATGATTACTATTATGATCAGGTTTCAGACATTTTTGTAAAATTTGGAAGAAAGTTAATAGATAATAAAAGTGAGCATGAAAGTGAACAAATGATGCAGACATTTGGTACATCAAGGAATTATAATAATTGTGTCATTATTGTACAGTGATAAATACTGTTGGAATAGAAAAGACAAAAAGAATCAACGTGTTCAAAGCAGTTCTTTTTTTACAATTAAATGAAACCAATAATCATTTTGTAGAGCGCGTGATTTGGAAAAAAAACAGTCATTTACTGTGTTATATAAACTGAAAACGAATTCCATTTTGCAAAGATGGAGACTTTCCCAAATTCAAAGTTTAGGTTTGCTGAATTACACAACAAAAATTGTTGTAATTTGAAATATCTCTTGCACACAAATGTAAAATAAGTAAACTTTAAGATTTTTAGAATGACAAAACGTTTGTTGTTTGCACGATTTGTGTTACAGTCAATATCCGTGATAAAGTAGAAGCATTGTTTTAAGCAACATAAATCATCTTTAACTCCTGAACTGAAACAGAAGATATCAGTTGCACTTGTTGCATGGAATAGTAACCAAATGCTTACTGTTGTCATTAGTTTTATGAGCAATAAGGTACATACTCAGGTTATTCTACTGAACAATAATCAGATGGTGATGGAAGTCTTTGTGTAGCTCTATGTGCACTGTTTAGCGTGAACATTGGTTTCAATAAAATTGAGATATTTACATGAATCAGGAACAGATTGATAATTGGATGCGAATGATCTGATTTAAAATCTGACAGTTTTTTATATTTACTATGATTGCTGAGTGAACCGTTCTTAAACCATCATGCAATCAATGGGATAAGTGAGAGTTGGCAAATCCAACTTTCAAATGAACACAACCTGATATTTTCACACCATTTCAATGTCACATTCAATATAAATAAATGACTGGAAAGCTAAAATCAAATCTCACACAATTCATAAACTGACCAGTAATTTAAAACATGATAAATAATATCATGTGACTTTATTTATTTTACTGAAGAATTAATTGATCTTTTCTCATATTTATAGCACTGGAACATAAAATTCTATGTGTTGTTTTAACTAAGATCGACAGAACAAGAGAAAATTAATGAGTATCATGACTTTGCATATTTCAGCTTTATGACTGCAACATTCTCAAATATTTTCTGAGGAATATTGATTGAGTGAAATTAGACACATTTTGCTATGAGTGACCAGAAGAAAGTATATAGCAGATACTGTGATTATTGGAATGAACGATGATACCTCCTTATGATCTACTGATATTGTGATTGGATATACAGTAAATGTCAGCATCGAAGTAAATTATAATCAAATCAATTCAAAAATGTTTCCAAGTTTAAAATAAATACAATATTCACAATGATTGAGAGATTGCACTTTGCAATGTCCTTGCAGTATTTATTGTACGGAAGCATAATTCCACATTTAGACCCCTTACTGGATTGCACAATTATTAGATATAAGATATATTAGCAACAAAGGGATTTTAAACATCATATTCGTGAATTTGAGAATAATGAGATATCTCCTCTTGATATTAAACTGAGTAATATATAGAAATGAAGAATAACATTGCAGGGAAACATAATTGGAGCTCTCTGAATTTCAAAGGTTGAGGTAATTGTAATCTTTCACATGAGCAAAAATCAGATATTTACAAAGAATTTTGCAATAGATATTATTGCTCGTTTTGTACTTGAATTGGCCTGAACAAATAGGTATTAATATAGTAGCATTGACAATAAGAAATAATGAATGAAATTTTAAAAAAACACTACAAAGTCTAAGTTAAATTGCTGTGTAATTATTTTCATTGATAAATACCTTTAAAATCCTGACAGATAAATTGACATAATATTTTGAAAGCACTTTGCTCTGATGTTGATTGGATATTCATTAAGGTTAAGAAACTGAAAATTAAAGCATAAAACTAAGCTGGATGGTGTGGAAAAAATCATTCAGCAACAATTGAACAAAACAGATTTTGTTCAAAAATGCAGACAATGCAAGAGTTATATGCTTCCAATATAGCTTTCGTGAAGAGTCATGTTGTTTTGTTAACATAATTTTTATCACAATAAAGGTTTCATTACTTATTTCAGAATTAGGAGGAAAAGTTTTAGACCATGAAAATGACTATTATTGTGAACAAACTGGAGCGTCAATGACATTTGGTACGGAAAGGAATTCTCATAATTGTGTGATTATTATTCACTGCCAACTAACATGGAAGGAAAAAGGAAATTGTCAACATTTCCAAGCATTTTTTTCTTATAATGAAATTAAATTAAAAATCATTTTTGAGGGCACATGGTTTGAAAAAAGTAAATAGTCACATCATGTGACATTTGAGCTGAAGTCTAGTTGCCGTTTCCTCGATTGTAGTCTTCACCATTATTTAAACTTCGTGTTGGTTGAACAAAAGAACAAATGAATATAATCAAATTGTTTTCTTGTACACAAAAAAAGCAAATGTAAAGCAATTTTATCATGAACATTATATCACTCTGAATGTAATCATTTCACGCACAATAAATGTTTATGTTGAATTGAAATATCATCATAGCTGTAGCAGTGTTTTCCGCTGCCAGGGAATGAGCATTCAGGAGGCAGGCTGAGTTCAGGCATGTGGAAGATGGTTACTCATGCAGCAACCAGTTAATGAAGGGATCATTCCCCGAGGCCAATTTCGGAAGGGAGATCCATAACACACTGTAACATGGACAGTAAAAAGCAGCATTTTCACGGACTTTCTGCATCACAATGGCCACATGCAATATGGTTACAGCCCTCTCCTCCTCATCCCGACACCCAATTCAAACACATAATCGCTGATGGACATTCTAATGGACATTCCCAAATTCCTTTCATCTCATGTTGTTTAACAGGTATAATAATCTCCAGGCTTTGCAATCTTTCCACGCATCTTATTAATTCAGATTCCAAAGTTATTCTTGCACTCCCTCGGGCCTCTCAGGATTCCTTATCAGTTGGGACATTTTGAATTCTGCAATTCAGTGTATTTCATTTTATCAAAGTCAATTACTTCTCATATTGCTCACTGTCCTAATTATATATGTGGAAAGAAATACAAAAGACAGTTAATTTTAACTTACTTGCTATAAGATTAGTAATACGACTTGTGTTATAATGTTTGTTACATTGTTTGAAGTTATTCAGCTTCTCTTACTGTCAGGACTTTATAATTAATGGGCAGTCAACATCATACCTTGAAGTTAATTCCTAAAGCTAGCTAACTGCACATCTAACTCTAAATACTGTTCTATATTTTTTTTGATAGGCATTAGTTACATGTATCTAGTTATGTTACAAATTATCCCTATGTTTCTCAGGAATCTTTAATTAGAAAGTTGTTTAATTTTCTTAGTAACTTTAAAATAATAACTATTTCTGACAAACGAACTCTTCTATTGTCGTAACAGCTGATTAGAAATCTCATATAGCTGCCCGTCATATGTAAAAATGAACAGCATTTGTTGGAGTGTAATGGGTGGCACGGTGGCACAGCGGTTAGCACTGCTGCCTCACAGCACCAAAGACTCGGCTTCAATTCCCGCCTCAGGCGACTGACTGTGTGGAATTTTCACATTCTCCCCGTGTCTGCGTGGGTTTCTTTCCACAGTCCAAAAATGTGCAGATTAGGTCAATGGGTTATGCTTAACTGCCCGTAGTGTTAGGGGCAGGGGTAAATGTAGGGGAATGGGTCTGGGTGTATTGTACTTCGGCGGGTCGGTGTGGACTTGTTGGGCCGAAGAGCCTGTTTCCACACTGCAAGTAATCTAAACTAAAAAAGAAATCAGACGTCACTTAACATGTAAGGCCGAATATTAATCCAATGATTTCTGTGAACATTCAAATTAGAAAGGAACAGATATTACCTGTGAGTGTTGGAAGGGGAATCATTAGTTAGTTTGTGTTTGTGTTGACCTGAAATGAGAGAACTATTATTCCTTTTTAATATTGGCACTAAGAAATAATGGATTAAATTAAAATGTCAATTAGACGGTGTTTGTTACAAAACCTAAACTGAATTACTGTGAGATTTTTGCAGAGGCAATGAATTGATAATTAATTTTAGAACTTTGGCAAAAGTAAATGATTCAATATTTCCAAACGGGTTTGCTCTGATGTTGACTAGGTATTTCTTAATCTGTCAGCTGAGAATACAAATTCTGGCATGATGATGTGGCAAGACATTAGACATTCAATGAACGTTGATCAGAAATGGTTTGTCATTCAAAGTTCGCAGGTCTTCAAGATTTCTGTACTTGGTTTCTTAGCTTTTCTTCTGGAGAAATATAATATATAATAAGAACAAATTCTGCATTGTATTTAATTTATGCAATTTTTCATATCATCAATATTTAGACATATGAGTCAGAATTATAAAGAAAATAAGTCAATAAGGAAGATTTATTTTCACAGAAACATACAGTCAACAGCATTTATCAAGGTATTTGTTTCAATATTGTCTCTGAATAAACAGATAAATACATTTAATGGGGATCTGTTGACAATGTAATGTGCCACAATTACATTTTTATCATAATTTTTGGATTTTAAACTATCAGAAAAAGATTCCTATATTTAAGACTTGCTTCATCTCGATACATGTTACGAGTAGTATCCTCAGTCAGAAGTAATAAGGTGTCATCATTGGTCTGGGAAAGATGTCGTGTGTAAATTATAATAAGGTGTCTGTTACATATCTTTGGATCCGGTGAGTCTGTGATATTTGCTGTGATTATTCATCCTGAGAACAATAAGGCACGTACAAAGTGTTTTTCACCAAACAGTAATTAGGTGGTCTTGAAGAACATTAAGAGTACTTTGATTTCAATAATGTTGAGCGGATTTCCATGATCTGGGAAAGGTTTCACAACATTTTACCATAATTCTGGATTCTAAGCATTCAATGGGTTTCGTGCAAACACCCTTCACTTGTTGTCATTCTCAAGCGAGGTGTCTAACACTCAGGCACTGGCTGCAAGTTAAGGTGCCAGGAAGACTGCTTAAAACTATCCAAAGCTCAATTCTCGGGCTGGTTGTGACTGGATATCCAGAAACGTTGTGAGCTTTTTAACCGGGCTTTTCACTGTTTATTGGAACTGGTTATTTTGTCTAATGCTTGCTTTAGTTTGACCTTTTTAGCTCTGATTTCTCAAGCTGTAGGAATGTGTAGAATGTTCAATTATAGGCGACAGGTCACTTGCCCTTAGTGGACAGGTAAGATATGGTTCACTCATTGTTTTAATAACGAATTGAGAATGAATCTTTGCATTTTAACAAGTAAAAGTTTCAATTTTTTCAGTGGTTTACAATGACATTGATTCGATACTCATTAAGAGAGATCAGCTGGCAATTATAAGCTGTTTGCAGGATTATTGAATTGATAAAGGATACAGACGTGCAGAGATTTTTTTGGAAGGCATTGCTTTTTCATTCAAATATCTCGGATGTTCAAGAGGTCTATGTAGCTGTTCATTGGTTCTCTTGTCCAGATGCTAATTTATAATTCATATCGCTTTTATTGTGCCCGGAGTTTTGAGATTTGTATCAGATTAAGAAGAAAACGTGGAGCTATTAAAATGAGAACTTGCGTGAATAGAAAGCACAGTAAATTTATATTACCGAGGAAACAGAGAGTATTTGCTCCAAATAAGCAGACAAATATTTTTTATGTCGAAAGTGTGGTGGTGGAAAAGCACAGCCGACCAGGCAGCATCCATGGAGCCGGAGATTCACGATAGAACATAGAACATAGAACAATACAGCACAGAACAGGCCCTTCAGCCCACGATGTTGTGCTAAACATTTCTCCTCGCTTAAACACCCATCCATGTACCTATCCAATTGCCGCTTAAAGGTCACCAATGATTCTGACTCTGCCGCTCCCACAGGCAGCGCATTCCATGCCCCCACCACTCTCTGGGTAAAGAACCTACCCCTGATATCCCCCCTATACCTTGCCCCCTTCACCTTAAATTTATGTCCCCTTATAACACTCTGTTGTACCCGGGAAAAAGTCTCTGACTGTCTACTCTATCTATTCCTCTGATCATCTTATAAACCTCTATCAAGTCACCCCTCATCCTTCGCCGTTCCAATGAGAAAAGGCTTAGCACTCTCAACCTATCCTCGTACGACCTATTCTCCATTCCAGCAACATCTGGTAAATCTTCTCTGCACCCACTCCAAAGCTTCCACATCTTTGCTAAAGAGAGGCGACCAGAACTGCACACAGTACTCCAAATGTGGCCTAACCAAGGTCCTGTACAGCTGCAACATCACTTCACGACTCTTGAATTCAATCCCTCTGCTAATGAACGCTAATATATCATAGGCCTTCTTACAAGCTCTATCCAGCTGAGTGGCAACTTTCAAAGATCTATGAACATAGACCCCAAGATCCCTCTGCTCCTCCACCTTACTAAAAACCCTACTGTTAACCCTGTACTCTGCATTCTTATTTGTCCTTCCAAAATGGACAACCTCACATTTGACAGGGTTGAACTCCATCTGCCACTCCTCAGCCCAGCTCTGCATCATATCTAAGTCCCTTTGCAGCCGACAACGGCCCTCCTTACTCTCCACAACTCCACCAATCTTCGTATCATCTGCAAATTTACTGACTCACCTTTTGATTCCCTCTTCCAAGTCATTAATAAAAATTACAAACAGCAGAGAACCCAGAACTGATCCCTGCGGAACTCCACTTGTAACTGGGCTCCAGGCTGAATATTTACCATCTACCACCACTCTCTGACTTCAACCGGTTAGCCAGTTTTCTGTCCAACTGGCCAAATTTCCCACTATCCCATGCCTCCTGACTTTCCGCATAAGCCTACCAGGGGGAACCTTATCAAATGCCTTACTAAAATCCGCGTACACTACATCCACTGCTCTACCCTCATCCACATGCTCCGTCACCTCCTCAAAGAATTCAATAATATGATGAAGGCTTATGCCCGAGACGTGGTTTCTGCTGCTCCTCAGATGCTGCCTGACATACTGTGCTATTCCAGCACCACATGCTTGACTCTGATCTCCAGCATCTGCTTTCCCTCACTTTCTCCAAATATTTGTAATGGACATGAACAGAAAATGTTAGCCTCGGCAGTTGAACAAAACCAAATTTACACGTTCTTTTTGCAATATTTGGACTGAAAACTGTTTGTGACCATGCAACACATCATTATACAAAATATACATTCTACAAGAATTGTGAATTTCCATCCACTGAACTCCTTGTAGAGATGTGTTACATTGATTTATATGATTAATATGATGATGAATGTTTAAACATTTGTGTCAGAATTAGGAAGAGAATTAGTAGATCATGAAAGTAAACAGGAAATTGAACAAACAATGTCGTCAACAACATGTGGCATATAAAGCAATTTTCATAATTTAGTCATTATTGTACAATGATGAATAATGTCGGAATAGAAACGGCAAAAAACAATCGACGTGATCAAAGCTGTTCTTTTCTGACAATGAAATGAAAGCAATAATCATTTTGTACCATGCATGATTTGAAAAAGCAGTCCTTTCATATGAAACATAACTTTTTCCAAAAATGTAGGAATTTCACAAATTTGAAATGAAGGTTTTCTTGAACTTGCAACAAAAATGGTTATAATTTGAATTGTCTGTTGCACACAACAAAAAGCTTAAAAATTGTTAGAATAACAAAAATTTTGTTCCCAATGTTCTTGTATTCCAGTCAATGTCCATGATAAAGTAGAATTATTGGTTGAAACAATATAAATCATCGTTGACGACTGGACTGAAATATAAGATATCAATTGCACTTACTGCAGGGATTGGTAGACAAATGCTTACTGTTGTTATTAGTCTCAGGAACAATAAGGTATTTACTCAGTAATCAGGTGGTGATAAGGAACTTTGTGTTGCTTTATGTGCACTGTTTTGTGTTAACATTGATTTCAATAAAATTGAGGTATTTACATGAATTAGGAACAGACTGATATTTGGGTGTGAAGGATCTTATTTAAGAGTAGACATTTTTAAATATTTACTAGAATTGCTGAGCAAAACACACTTAAGACATCATGCAATAAATGAGGTAAGTGAGAAATATGTAAAGTCAATTTTCAAATGAACACACCCTGATATTTTCACAGCATTTCAATCTTACATTCAACATAAATAGGTGAGTGGAAAACTAAACATTTCACACAATTCACAAACAAATCAATAACTAAAAATTGATAAATGATAGCAAGTGGCATTTGTTTATTTTACTGAAGAAGAACAATATTATTTTCTAATATTTGTAGCACTGGAGCATCAAGTTCTATGTGTTGTCCGAACTAAGCTCTTCAGAACAAAACAAAATCAATGAAAATAATTACTTCGTATATTTCAACTTCATGACTGCAACATTCTCAAATATTTTCCAAGGAATATTGATTGAATGGAATTAGATACATTCTGTTATTAGTGACCTGAAGAAAGTAAATAACAAATCTGTGATTATTGGAATTAACAACAGATGGAAGCATATCGAATATTGATTTGAAAGGCAATTCAATTGATTCTTAGATATTTTCAAATCAGAATTCGGTACAAGGTGGGAATTGAAACTGTGCCTACTGGCGTGGTAGCAGAGACAGTAACAGAGCTGCACAAGATTCCTTCATAATGTTCCCAACCATAATGGGCAAGGCGACAATCACATGCTTGTTACAAATTCTAAGCTAAAGTGTTGTGTAATTACTGAAATTGATAATTGTTTCTAAAATCCTGATAGATAAATTGACTTAATATTTTGAGTGCACTTGGCTCTGATGTCGATTGTATATTCATTTATACTAATAAACTGAAAATTAAAATGTAAAAGGTGGCTTTAATAATTAAAAAACACTCAGCAACAATTGATTTTTTTTTGTAGAGTCATGTCTATTTAATTAATGTAATTTTTACCATGATAAATGTTTAGACATTTATGTCAGAATTAGGAAGACAATAATTAGGCCAGGAAAGTGAGTATTATTGTGAAGGAAAGGTCGGGTTAATGACATTTGGTCCCAGAAGTCATTTTGTACCAAGTGACTGATAATTGTGTGATTATTGTTCACTGACAACTCATGTTGGAAGAAAAAGAAACTATCTCAACATTTCAAAAGCAGATTTTTTTTCTTCTTATGAAATTAAATAAATATTGTTTTGGAGGTCATAGGATTTGAAAAATAGAAACAGCCATTTAATATGAGATTTGAGCTGAAGAATCGTTGTTTTCGCCCCAGTGTAGTGTTTCCAATAAATTAAAATTTTGTGTTAGTTGAAATAAAGAACAGATGGATGTACCTACATTGTTTTCTTGCACACAATAAAAGTAAACCAATTTTAACATGGAAATTATATTGCTCTGAAAGTAATAATTTCACACAAAGTAAGTGTTTGTATTGAATTGAAGTATCATCATAGCTGCAGGAGTGCTTTCCATTGAATGAAGAGTCAGATGGCAGACAGAACTCTGGGAAGTGGGAGATGTTTATCTATGCTGCAACCAGTTAACATAGAACATAGAATATTACAGCGCAGTACAGGCCCTCTGGCCCTCGATGTTGCGCCAACCTGTCATACCAATCTGAAGCCCATCCAACCTACACTATTCCATGTACGTCCATATGCTTGTCCAATGACAACTTAAATGTACTTAAAGTTGGCGAATCTACTACAGTTGCAGGTAAAGCATTCCATAGGAGTAAGTGAGGACTGCAGATGCTGGAGATCAGAACTGAAAATGTGTTGCTGGAAAAGTGCAGCAGGTCAGGCAGCATCCAAGGAACAGGAGAATCGACGTTTCGGGCATAAGCCCTTCTTCAGGAACGAGGAAAGTGTGTCCAGCAGGCTAAGATAAAAGGTAGGGAGGAGGAACTTGGGGGAGGGGCGTTGGAAATGCGATAGGTGGAAGGAGGTCAAGGTGAGGGTAAAAGGCCGGAGTGGGGTGGGGGCGGAGAGGTCAGGAGAAAGATTGCAGGTTAGGAAGACAATGCTGATTTTGAGGGATTTGACTGAGACAAGGTGGGGGGAGGGGAAATGAGGAAACTGGAGAAAATGGTTGGAGGGTTTCTAGGCAGAAGATGAGGCGCTCTTCCTCTAACCGTCATGTTGCAATGGTCTGACCTGCAAGTCCTTGGTGGAGTGGGAGGGGGAGTTGAAGTGCTGAGCCATGGGGTGGTTACGTTGGTTGGTCCAGGTGTCCCAGAGGTGTTCTCTGAAACATTCCACAAGTAGGGGGCCTGTCTCCCCAATATAGAGGAGGCCACATTGGGTGCAGCGGATGCAATAAATGATGTATGTGGAGGTGCAGGTGAATTTGTGGCGGATATGGAAGGATCCCTTTGGGCCTTGGAGGGAAGTAAGGGAGGAGGTGTGGGTTCACGTTTTGCATTTCTTGCGGTTTCAGGGGAAGGTGCCGGGAGTGGAGGTTGGGTTGATGGGGTTTGTGGACCTGACGAGGGAGTCACGGAGGGAGTGGTCTTTTCGGAATGCTGAAAGGGGAGGGGAGGGAAATATATCCCAGGTGGTGGGGTCTGTTTGGAGGTGGCAAAACAGCATTCAATACCCTTACTATTCTCTGAGTAAAGAAACTACCTCTCACATCTGTCCTATATCTATCACCCCTCAATTTAAAGTTATCCCCCCTTGTGCTCCTCATCACTATACTTGGAAAAACGCTCTCCCTGTCCACCTTATCTAACCTTCTGATTATCTTATATGTCTCTATTAAGTCACCTCTCAACCTTCTTCTCTCCAACGAAAGCAGCCTCAAGTCCCTCAGCCTTTCCTCATAAGACCTTCCCTCCATACTAGGCAACATCGTAGTAAATCTCCTCTGCACCCTTTCCAAAGCTTCCACATCCTTCTTATAATGCGGTGACCAGAACTGTGCACAATACTCCAAGTTCGGCCGCACCGGAGTTTTGTACAACTGCAGCATAACCTCATCGTTCCAGAACTCGATCCCTCTATTAATAAAAGCTAAAATACTGTATGCCTTCTTAACAAGCCTGTCAACCTCGGTGGCAACTTTCAAGGATCTGTGTACCTGGACACTGAGATCTCTCTGCTCATCTACACTACCAAGAATCTTACCATTAGCTCAGTACTTTGCATTACAGTTACTCCAACCAAAGTGAATCACCTCACACTTGTCCACATTAAATTCCATTTGCCACCTCTCAGCCCAGCTCTGAAGCTTATCTATGTCTCTCTGTAACCTACAACATCCTTACTCATTATCCACAACTCCATTGACCTTAGTGTCATCTGCAAATTTACTAACCCAACCTTCTACGCCCTCAGCCAGGTCGTTTATAAAAATGACGAACAGCAGTGGACTCAACACCGACCCTTGCGGTACACCATTGGTAACTGGACTCCAGGATGAACATTTCCCATCAATCACCACCCTCTGTCTTCTTCCAGCAAGGCAATTACTGTTCCAAACTGCTGTATCTCCCACAATCCCATTCCTCTGCAGTTTGTACAATAGCCTACTGTGGGGAACCTTTTTGAATGCCTTGCAGGGATCATCCCCCAAGGCCAATCTCAGAATGTAGGTCCATGACACACTGTAAAGTGTACAGTAAAAGCAGCAATTGTACATACTTGCTGTCTTACAATGGCCACATGCAATGTGGTTACAGTCCTTCCCTCCTTATACAGACACCCGATCCTGTAGAACACCTAATCTCAGGTGGACATTGTTATGGATAGCCCCAGCTTCCTATTGTTTCATGATGTTTAAAAGGTCCGAAAATCTCCTGGCATTGGTATCTCTCAATGTATCTTATTTCTTCAGTTTACAAAGTTGATTATTACACTCCTTCCATCCTCGCACTCTGCCTTGTCCACAATTCTCAAGAATCTGCAATTAGAAGTTCTTTTTTAATGTTCTGAGCAACTTTAAAATAGTAACTGTTTCTGACAAATGAACCCTGTCTGTTGCCCTGATAGCTGTTGTGAAAGTTAACTGAACTGTATCCTGCAGCTAGTGTTTATTCATTCACTGAGACAATTATTCTTTCATTAATGAAGGTCAGGGTTGGTCGTTTTTCTGTATCTGGCATGTTCTTATTACTGTCTGGAATATAACTGTCTGGACTGGCATACTTATGGACTTGGAGTAGGATTTTACAAAAGATTATTTTCTTTCATCAAGATTGGAACAGACTGTTAGTTTATCTCTCCTCCACCATCTTGTGTTTTAATTCTAAGGCAGGTTGCGTCTTTTTGTTTGTCGGACATTTCGTATGAGCCAACATAGGCCATTCTATTCCAGATGGGGCAGGGCACCCCTACAACAGCAAATCAACCAGGATTTCAGTATTAAAATACAAATCTGCATTCACTACCATTAGGACACAATACCGTGCAACATGCCTATGTCACTGAGACTTAATTCCACACTTAAAGCCAAATATACTGGATTTCATCAGTGATTAAATATTAGATATCAGGAAAAATTTGTCTTAAAACAGGTCACTGCAAACTTAAAATAATTAGAAACTTCATATTGCTATCTGTAACATGTAGAAATGAACATTAATTATTGGAGTCTAAAACAATTAGACGTATCTTCATTTGTAATGCCGAATATTAATCCAATGATTTCTGTGAACATTCAAATGAGAAGGCATCAGATATTTCCTGTGAGTGTTAGATGAGGAATCATTGCTTTGTTCATGGTTGTGTTGACCTGGAAAAAAGATCCATTTTCCTTTGTAAAATTGGCACGAAGAAATAATGGTTCAAATTGAAATGTGTAATCGCATGATATTTGTAACTAAACTTAAACAGAATGATTGTGTGATGTTGGTCTAACAATGAATTGGTAATTTATTTTAGAATGCTGACACATTAAATGATTCAATATTTCCAAACGAGTTTGCTCTGATATCGATGACACAGTAATTAGTATCAGTGAGCTGAGAACTAGAATGTAGGCATGATGGTTTGGAAATTACATTCGATATGCAGTGATTATTGATCAGAACTGTTTTGTCATTCAACATTCTCAGATACTCCTGCAATCTGTACTTGCTGTCTCAGCTTTTCTTACAATATATAATCCATTCAATTTTCCATGTCATCAATATTCAGACATTTGTGTCAGCATTACAATGAAAATAAATCGATAAGGAACATGGTTATTATAGCGAACTACAGTCAACAGCATTTATAGAGGAAATGTTTCAATAGTGTCTCTGAGTAAACACGTGAAAAGGTTTAATGGGGATCTGTTCACAATGTACTTAGCCACAATTACATTTTCTTAACATGATGACTGGAGGGAACTTATCAGAAAACTCGCCTATATTTAGGAATTCCTTTATCCCGATACATGTTACTATCAGCATCCTCAGTCACAAATAATGAAGTGTGATTATTGGCATGGGAACATGTGGTGTGTAAATTATAAGAAGGTATCTCTTGCATATCTTTGGGATGATGTGATAGCGTGCTGCCTGCTGTGTTTATTTATCCTGAGAACAATATGATACTGACAAAAGGTTTTTCACTGAACAATTATCAGGTGGCCTTGAAGACCATCTTATGGCTTTATGTGCAGTATCACTTTGATTTCAAGACCTTTGATATATTTTCAATGATTTGGAAAATGATTGGATTACTTACAGTGTGGAAACAGGCCCTTTGGCCCAACAAGTCCACACGGATCTACTGAAGCGCAACCCACCCAGACCCATTCCCTTACATTTACTACTTCACCTAACACTATGGGCAATTTAGCATGACCAATTCACCTAACCTGCACATTTTTGGATTGTGGGAGGAATCCGGAGCACCCGGAGGAAACCCATGCAGACACTGGGAGAATGTGCAAGCTCTACACAGTCAGTCACCTGAGGCGGGTACTGAACCCGGGTCTCTGGCACTGTGAGGCAGCAGTGCTAACCACTGTGCCACCGTGCCACCCAATTATTAATAGTTTTGTGACAAATGTCTGAATGTGGTCATTAGCTGGATTCAAAGCATTCAATGTGTTGGTGCAAAAACCCTTCATTGTTGACATTTCAAGAGAGGTATATAATGCTCAGGCATTGGCTGGAAGTCAAGGTGTAAGAAAATTTGTGTCATCCTGGAACTGATTGATTCTCGCTGCTGTTTGAATTAGTTTAATTAATTTTGTGTTTGTCCCGATTTATCTGGCTGTAGGTGAATTTAGAATGTATAATTTCTGTCCATGACTCACTTCACATCACTGGAGAGTGAAAATATAGTTCACATACCGTGATAACAATGAACTGATAATTAAATTTTGTGTTTTAACAGATAAAATGATTAATGTTTTCCAGTAGTTGTTAGATATTGATTAGATATTTATTAAAATAGATAAACTGAGAATTGTAATCCTGTTGCAGGATTATTGAATTGTTAAAAGGTACATACGTAGAGTGTTTTTGGAATGATTTGGTGGTGCCAGTGTTGGATTGAGCTGTACAAAGTTTGAAAAATCAAGCACCACCAGGTTATGAACCAACAATTCATCAGTTGGTTGAAGGAGCAGCACTCTGAAAGCTAGCGCTTCCAAATAAACCTGTTGGACTATAACCTGGTTTAGTGTGATTTCTTAACTTTGTTTTTTTGGAAGGAATTGTTTTTTTCATTCAAATATACAGGCTGCTCAAGAATTCTATCTAGCCTTCCATGGCTTTCTTTTAGAGACCACACATTTATAGATTGGATTAGATTAGATTACTTAGAGTGTGGAAACAGGCCCTTTGGCCCAACAAGTCCACACCGACCCTCCGAAGAGCAACCCACCCAGACTCATTTCCCTACATTTACCCGTTCACCTAAAACTACGGGCAATTTAGTATGGCCAATTCACCTAACCTGTACATTTTTTGGACTGCGGGAGGAAACCGGAGCACCCGGAAGAAACCCACACCGACACGGGAGAGAATGTGCAAATTTCACACAGACAGTTGCCTGAGGTGGAAATTGAACCAGGGCCCCTGATGCTGTGAGGTAGCAGTGCCACCATGCCGCCCACCATTCATATAATTTTCACTGTAATCAGTATTTCAAATTTGCATCAGATTTAAGATGAAAATGAGGACCAATTAACGAGTACTTCCATGAATGGAAAACACAGTAAATGGAATTTACAGAAGCAAATTCAAGTTTGATCCGAATAAGCAAATAAATACTTTGAATGGAAATGATCCGAAAATTTTTACATCTACATTTGAACTAAGTCAAATGACTCTTTTTTTGAAATAATTGGACTGAAAACCTGTTTGAAAACATGTACAAATCAGGACTATTGACAAGTCTTGCTGTTAGTGCTCTTGGCCAATCGTTTATGGATGTGTAGGTTAGGTGCATTAGTCAGGGGAAATGTCGAGTAATAGAGCAAGGGAATGTGTCTGGGTGGGTTTCTCTTCGGAGGGTCCGTGTGGACTTGTTGAGACAAGTAGCCTGTTTCAACACTGTAGGGATTCTATGACTCTATGATTCTTTGATTCTTTGAATATATTGATAAGCGAGTGCTAAAGATACCATTTAAAGTCAACAAAATCTTTATGTTTAGTAGAATTGCTTAGCAAAATGCATTGAAGCCATCATACACAAAGTGAGATAAGTGGAAGTAGTAAGGTATTGTGATATTTTAAATTTGAAAAACTACAGTGTCCTCAAATCTAAAATTTAGAGACAATGTAATGTGATACATACATTTATTAATGACCTGAAGATAATAAATCGTAGATTCTGTGATTATTGGAATGAACAACAGACAGAGCAAATCCAAAATTGGATTGAAAAGCAATTCAAACTCTGCTTAGATATTTTCTAATCACCATTCTAAACTGTTTTGGTGCATCTCTGTTGAAGATGGGAACTCAACGCACACTTCCTGGTCTCATGGGAGACACTCGACTGGAGCTCCACAGGTTCCTTTCATTATGTTCCCACCAAGGAAGGGTGGGATTATAATTAATTGTGATTACTCAAATGAAAACTAACCAGTGTTCACTCCGATAATTGGGCTGGGAATTAATTCGACTGTTTCTATGCAATGGACTGAGAATGAAATGGTAATTCACAATAATGATGGTACTAAGTATATAGGCTCCATCGTAAAAATCAATATCGTGACAATTGAAGGTAAAAATGAATAGACATATAATGCGCTTATTGTAAATTCATGAAAAATACAACTGCTGAATATGTTTAAAGCAATTTTTCTGATAATGAAAAGATAATTAGAATGCTTATCACCAAAAAAAAATCTATTCACTGTGACTATTCAGCTGCAGGCAGCTCCCCTTCCTTCCACAAATGTACAACTTCCAACACTTCAAAATGTACTCTGATTGATAAAGGGAAGAACAAACACATGGAAGTTTTTTTTCTCGTGTTTACAAAAAAAGTCACGAATTTGAAATTTTTTAGCTTTAAAATATTTAACCCTTGCTGAGATCAGAAATACGATAAACCTTCACGTTGAAGAAAAATGTAATCAAATCAAATCAAAATATACATCGATATTCACAATAATTGGGAGATTGAACACTGCAATATCTTTCCATCAGTTGATGTACTGAGCCATAATTCCACTTTTCTATCCCTGACTGCATTGATCAGTTATTAGATATTAGCAATATCTAAATTATTAATATGCTGTCAGTGAACTGAATATTAAAGAGAAATCTCACATTGCTGTTTGAACATACAATGTGCCGAAATGAACAGTAATTATTGGCGAAATGTCATTAGATATCTCTTAATCGATGAGGCTATGGTTACTTTGATTGCTGAAATGAGTGGCATTCAGATATTTCCAATGAGCATTGGATGGAAAATCGCTCTTTTTGGTATAGACGTAAAAAAATGTTTTATTGGAGTATTGTCAATAAGAAATATAGGATTAAATTATGATGTGCATCTCACCTTACCAAATATTTTCAAGTTTTCTAAAAGGTTTCTAGTCCAATCATCAGTTTAAAAGGGGTCATTTTGGTTCAGCAGATCAGTAACTGCAAACATTTTCAACACATCTCCATCAAATCTGATAATTTAGAAAAAAAAATACCAAAGCATTACCTGTGTAAATGACAAAATATATCTTTAGCTTAGAGTCAAGTTCATTCTCTACTTATTTTATTCCTATTTTTGACACCAGTGACTAAATATTGATTAGATTAAATGTCATATGTGTTAGACATGAATTTTCTCTCAAAGATCTGTGCAACACAGGAATGGGCCCTTTGGCCCATATCGTTGTGCTGAACATAATGCAAAATAAACTCACCCCTTCTGTCTACCCTTGGTCCATATCCTTCCAAATTATCTAAATGAACATTTTAAAAGCCCGAAAGTATCTGCCTCTACCACCAACCCTGGAAGTTCATTCCAGACACCTACCACTCTCTTTGTAAAAAAACAAATTGCCCCTCACATGCCCCTTGAACTGTCTCCCCTAACCTTAAACGCATGTCACTTACTTTTGACATTTCAACTCTGGGAAAAACATTTTGACTGTCAGCCCTATTTCCGTATCTGTTGATTGTATAGACTTGCATCAATTCTTCCTCCATCCTCCGCCACTCCACAAAAAAACAACCTGAGTTTTTCTCATGTCTCCAAATCCAGGCAGCATCCTGGTAAACGTCCTCTGTACCCTCTCTAAAGCCTCCATACCCGTCCTATAATGTGGCGAATAGGAGTGAATACAATACCTTAAGTATGCCTTAACCAAAGTCTTATAAAGTTGCAACATGCCATCCAGACTCTTGTAACCAGTTCCCTGACCAATAAAGGCAAGCATGCCATTTGCCTTCCTTCCCACCCTATCTACTTGCATGGTCACTTTCAGGGAGCCATGGTCTTGAATGCCAAGATCCCTTCGAACAACAAAACTGTTCAGGGTCCTGCCATTACCTACTTTTCCTTAATATTTGAGCTCCCAAAGTGAGACACCTCACAGTTGTATGGATTAAACTTTGCCTCTAATTTCTCTGCCCATATCTGCAATTTATCTTTTTCCTGCTGCATTCTTTGAAACCCTCTTCATTATCCACAACTGCACTGAACTTTGTATCATCTGCAAACTTATTAACTCACCAAATTAGATTTTAATCCATGTCACTTACATATATTTGTCCCGCAAACAAAAGGGTTCCAGTGCAAATCCCTGTGGGAAAAAGACAGAAAATAAGGAAAATGCAGAATTCTTGAATAAATGAGGTTTCTTTCAATGACAAAACTATTCTGATGAATAATCTCTGAAGGTGTGATTTTTGTTTTGAAATTAACCCAATATTTTAATTCTCAGTTTACTGATCTTATTGAATATCTAGTACAAACTGCTTTGAAAATATTGAATCATTTTAAGTGTTGAGTTCTAACATTAATTATTCTTTAAGTTGATTTCAACTATCACACCATCATGAGAGTTGAATCTATTATTTCTTAGTGCCATTATCATGATGAAATATTTACGCTCGTTTCAGGTCAACTCACCTGCAATCAAGCAAAGTTTCCTCACCCAACACTCACAGTAACTATCTCATTCTCTTTCATTTGAATTCTCAAAATAATTAAATGATTATTAATCAGTCTTATCAATTAAGAGGTGGCTAACTAGTTTTCACATCAATATTTCAGTTCTTTCCAACATATTGCACAATTACATTGCAATAAGGGGTGTTCTCATCCTTCTTAAATTTGTTATCAGCTATTTTTGTTTCTGATTTCCAGTATCCACAGTTTTTTGTGTTCTTGTATTAATTGTATTTCATTTCAATGCTAACATTTCTATATTTCCGATTATTACAATAAGAGCTAAGTCTTTTTCATGTTAAACATTATATTAATTTCACGTGTTTCTTGTGTATACAAACCAGAATTAACAAATGTTTGCTCTATTCTTTTACAATAAATCTTGAATTCTTAGAAATCACAATTTTGTGAAAATGAGGGAAATTATCTTTTGCTTAATAGTCACATTGAATGACTAATGCTTTATTTCCAAGTCATGTGCATTACAAAGCTGTTTAATTTTGAGTACATAAATAACTGCTTCAAACATATTTAATTACTTGATTATCATGAGATTTATATTTATTTCAGATCATTGTCGCTTCGTTCCAACATTTTTAGAAATTACTAATTCCTTTTATCGGTCCATTACACACTGGAATTGTCTGATACAACCCAGTCTGATTATCACAATAAATATTTGAGCAGTTTTCCCTGTGAGTAACCACAGTAAGTAAGTGATTATAGTCCTGCCCTTCTTGCATAGGAAGGGCTCTGGTAATGTCTGTCCTGAAAGACCAGGAGGTATGGGTTCAATTCTAACCTTCAACAGAGATGTGTCAAAGCACATCAGAGTTGATTAGAAAATATCTAAGTGTCTTCTGAATTGTTTTTCAATCCAACATTTTCTCAACTTGTGTCTGTTGTTCATTGTAATGTTCACAATATCTTGAATTTATTTGCTTCCGGTCACTGACTAAACCATGAATGTTATTATGCTGCTTCTAAGTACCTCTCAACTTTAAAAAAAACTTTGCAGTCATAAAGATTCTACAGTGTAAATTACATTTAAGGTAAGGGGGAAAGATTTAACAGGGATCTGAGGGGCAACTTTTTTCACAAAGTGTGTTTGGCTCACATGGAATGAGCTGTGAGAGGAAAGGCGATGGCTGATACAATTATAACATCTAAAAGACTGTTGGACAGTTACATGGATAGAAAACGTCCAGAAGGATATGGAACAAAATGGGGCTAGTTTAGTTTAGGGAACCTGGCCGGGCTGCCTGAATGGCCTGTTTCCGTGCTATATCAAGCTAGCATTGTACAATTCAAACTTGACTGCGATGGGTAAAGGAGAGAACAAATGGGTGTTGATTCGATTTTGTGTTCATAAAAAAGTGACATGAATTTTAAATAATTTTGTCACAAGAAATAGTTCACTCTTATTGTGATCAGAAATACAACGAATGTGAGCATTGAAGTCAAATATAATTAAAACAATTCAACTGTGTTTATATGGTTAAAATAAAAATTGATATTCACAATCATTGTGAGTTTGTACACTGCCATATCTTCACATTACTTCATGTACTGAGCCATTATTACACATTTATACCCCCTAATGAACTGAACAATAATTAGATGTTAGCAACACTTAGATTTTGAAAATCTATCAGTGCACCGTGAAGAAGGAGAAATTTCTGTAATTTTATCCTGAGCGATGATCCAACATTTGTGTCTGAATCAGGAAGAAAGTAAGGAGATAACCAAAGTGAATGTCAGAGTGACCACAAGATACAGTCCATGACATGTGATAGAAAAAGGAATTTGCATAATTTCATGGTTATTAATAATTAATAATTAATTCCCTCCGCAGGGACTGAAGCAGTCCAAGTCCAAGTACAACAAGATCTGGACAATATCCAGGTTTGGGCTGACAAGGGGCAAGTAACATACATCCCACACAAATGCAGGCAATGATCATCACGTATAAGAAATAATCTAATCACCATCCCTTGACATTCGATGGTGTTGCCATCACTGAACACCCATTATCAACATCCTGGGAATAATCATTGTTCAGAAACTGTATTGGTCTCACCACATAAACACAGTGGCTACAAGAGTAATTCAACTGCTGTCTCCTGAAAGCCTGTCCAACAGCGACCAGACACAAGTCAGGAGTGTGATGGAATACTCCCCACTTGCCTGGAAAGTGCTGCCCTAACAACACTCAAGAAATTTGTTATCATCCAGAACAAAGCAGCCCGCTTGATTGGCACAGCATCCACAAGTATCCACCCCCCACCACCACTGATGCTCCGTAGCAGCAGTGTATACTATCTACAAGATGCACTGCAGGAAATCAGTAACCAGCACCTTTCAAACCCACTGCCACTTCCATCGAGAAGGACAAGGGTATCAGCTAGATGGAAAGACAACTATCTTCAAGTTCCCCTATAAGGTACTAATCACCCTGAATTGGAAATATTGTAGCTGTTCCTTCACTGTCGCTGGGTCAAAATCCTGGAAATCCTCACCCCAAAGGTATTGTGCTGTTTACCCACAGCAGGTAGGCTGCAGCGGCTCAAGAAGACAGCTCACCACCAATTTCTCAAGGGCAACTAGGGACGGGCAATAAATGCTGGGCCCAGCCAGTGACACCCACATCACATCAAAGAAATATTTTTAAAATGACTACAAGATCAAAACAGCTCCACGCTGTCCTAGCTGCAATCTCTGTCCCTTATTGAAAAAGATAAAAGGATCTGACCTTGCTCAACATTCTCATCAAAACCAAGTACAGTATTCACCCCAGCCCTCTCTTATATGAACCAGCAGCATTTCCACCACCAACAGTAGATCCTCTTAAAATATTTTGTCAGTAACTTTTAATTAACTGGTTACTACAATTACAATGCAATCTCTACAAACAGACCAAATACCTTTTATGCAACAACAAATTTTCTGACAACTTTTCTCGATCTCTGTCATTCTTTTTAATTCGATGAGGTAGGGAGGTATGGAAACACGACAGTGATGTAAGATATATGTAATACAGTGAGACAGGGAAGCTAGTATGGCTCATGTTGACTCTTAGACCCCACACAGTGAAGCAACACATTCACTGCATAATAAACATAACACAACATTTCAACCCCACTCACACCCGGCGTGACAGAAATAAAATGTGGATCGGTTGGACAGGATAGGGTTGTTACAGTTAGAGTTTGGGAGAGTGAGGGGTGACATGACTGAAGTATCTAACATCCTGAATGGTTTGATAAGGTGGATGTGGAAAGGATGTTTCCACTTGTGGGTCATTCCTGAACTAGAGGCAACTGCTTTAAAATTGGGTTCACCCTTTCAAGACAGCGATGATGATATTTGTTTCCCATCAGAGGGCTGTGCAAATTTGAAACTCTCTGCCCCAGAAGGTGGGCTCACTGAGTATTTTTAAGACACAAGTTGATAGATTATTGTTGAATGGACGTTGAGGGGAGATGGAATAGAAATCACTAACAGCACAGGCCTGGTCTTATTGAATGGTTGGGCAGGCTCGAGGGGTCGAATGGTCACCTTCTGCTTCTCTCTCACATGATCCAAGGAATGAGAGATTTGTTTAAAATTCATTCACTGGGTGTGGGTTCCACTGGCTATGGGCAGCATTTATTACCCAGAGAGCAGGTAAGGGCCAACCACATTGCTGTGGGTCAGGAGTCACATGTAGGCCAGACGAGGTCAGGATGGCCGTTTCCTTCTGTAAAGGACATCAGTGACCCAGATGGGTTTTTCCTGACAATCGAGAATAATTTCATCAATAGACTCATAATTCTAGATGATTATTAAATTCAAATTCCACATCTGCCATGGTGGGATTCGAATGAGGGACCCCAGAATATTCGCTGGGTCTCTGCATTAACAGTTCAGCAATGATACCACAGGACTGTTACCGAGCTACAAAGGGTGGTAACCAAAACCTTGATCAAACTGGGAGAATTAAGGAGTGTTGAAGGGAATGGGGGAAGAGAATGACCAAGTTTAGGTTCAAGGCAACTGAAACTAAAGCCACCAACAGGGAGGAGAACAAAGTAAGAAACACTCACACAGCTGGAATTGGATAAGTGCAGATACCCCATGGAGGTGTGGAATTACACAGGGAGGACAGGGTGATGGCCCGGGTAGTTTTAAAAGCAGTGAACCAAATTTTGAAAATATCTTTCTGAACATAATGTAGATCAGGTTAAAACTGAGGTAGGTGTCTGACACAACTTCCTGCAAGGAAACAGACAGTAGAATCTGAAGTGATCATGAGGTAATGGAGGTAGAATGTGGGAGACAAGCTGGGACTGTATTGGAATAGTCACGGTGAGAGGGAACAAATGCTGGATGGAGGGTTTCAGCAGCTGATGGACTGACGCTGAGGTGAGCCATCGGAAACTGAGCAAGTGACCACCATCTAATAGGACAGAGAAACTGATCCATCAGCCTGAAACTGACTGACCACGTGGCTGTCAGTGACTCCAAAACAAGTGAATGGAAACATTGCTCAGACCTGTTTCTGTAACATTCAACACAACCAGTAAATGGAAGTGAATAATGAGCTGAAAACAAGGCCCTGCTCTGTTAGAGTTTGAACTATTCAATGTTCAGTTACTGAACATTATTGATTCACAGAATATTCTAACCTGCAGAATCACAGTAAAAGGGGAAAGTAAACAACATTCTTGGCAAAGACATAATGAAACAACTCCTTGTATAAAAACAGCTGAGAACAAAGGGGCTGAATCCTCCACAAACTGACAAACACAGATACCATTGGTTTATAGATAGACAATGAAATTCTTCAGAAAAACACTTCCCTGCCGATGGTGTGTGAACTGCCACTTATTTCCTTTGAAAAGTCTCTGTTTCCCCTCAGAAAAGTAGGTGGGTCGCGCACTTACAGACTGACTTACAGACAAAGGAAACCTGATCTGAAACTCGCAGGTTAATGAAGCTATTAGTGACAGCCCATTGCACACAACAAGAGCTTAGACCACAACAGATTCTAGTGAAACCAACAATGCAATGAAAAAGGTGAATTAGTCTTTATAATCATGCAGCCTCTCTCAATCAAATAATCCCAGTCAACTTCCAAACATTTTAAAACTATTAATACAAATGTATACATATTTATTTCCTTCCCTAATTTCCTCCAAAAATATATCTAATTATTCTCTTCAAAGTACATTTTAAATGGTCAATTCATAATCACAATTCATTTCCAATTATTCTGAGAGCAAAACAACTTGCAAACTAAAATTGTTTTCATGTTAATAATGACACTGGAAACTTTGTTATGTAGTTTACCCATATTTCCAAATATTGTTTTGGTTCATTATTGCAGTGAAGCTAAAATTAAAGTCTATTTATTTTCTCTGATATCCTTCCATTACTTTATTCCCTAATAACAATGCCCATGGTGTAATGGGTGACAAGCATTAAATATAATTGAATTTTCATTGTAAGAACTGGTACAAATGCTCACATATTATTCGGTTCATTCATTGTCGTTGATGTTAGAAGTTATTTTCACTGTTTGATCATGTTAAATTCACTTAAATAATCACAGTACAATTCTCACCTCTATAGATCTGTAAAGTGAATGTCAAGTTATAAGTATTTCAAGTCAAACCAAATTCACATTTTGTTCTGCTTTATTCCAGGAATGAATATGTTACATTATTATGAGAAACAGGAACAAGTGAAGGTGGTGACTCTCAGACGTGAGGCCTTAAAGCTAAAGGCCAGCTGGTAGTTACAGTGGGGGATGTACCTACTGCCCCGCTCTCCTTAGAAGGCAGTGAGGATGGTGACACTTGGTAGAACGGGTTAGATGGTGAAGCGCCCACGTATCGACAGAGGGACGGCAATGGGTGGGATGACCCACTGCCCTGTAAGGCCCAGTAGGCCGTGTCCCTGGCACCGCTGGGCATCAAAGCTCAACGTGGCTAGACAGTAGGGAGCAACAAAGGGAACTGACAGAATACAAACCTGAACCGTTTACCCGGCTGAACGACAGGTGTTGGTGAATGAAGACCCAGCCTGATAGAGAAATGGTATTAATGGGCCTTAGTGAGACAATATGGATGAATTAATTGAGGTACAGTCTCACCGACGATGGTGTCAGCCAAGATCTCTCAGGCCAAGATACCCTGATGTGTACAGCAGAATCTGTCCCTGCAATGTGAGGGTGGGGGTGTGAGCCGGTCCCCCCCAGTGCACAGCCGATCAGTGGCTCCAGGAATTTACAGATATTACAGGGACACACTGGGGAGGGGACAAGCTGAATGGGCTAAAATAACCTTGGTGCCTCAGGGACCTAAGGGTAATATCGAGGATCATAGAGAGAGGAAGCCTGAGGTGTGTAAGGGCCATGTGGGATTACCAAACCCCAAAGTGTGATGATGAAATAGGTTTGATGTGTTTAAAAGATGACATGGGACCCCATTTAACTGTAATTATAAACATAGGACTCACAGTGGGAGCTAATTCTAACCAAATGCTGAATTGTTCATGAGAGCTGAGGCAAACGCAGAAACACAGAGGAATAGCTTCAATACAGGAAAGGGAACCAGACCCACAATGTTACAAGGGAAGCAGGAAAGGGCACATAGCCAAGGAACGTAGGCAGAGAGAGGGAGATAGATGTTCACATTGTGTGTGGCCTGTGTTCACGTAGGCACATGCAGAGCCCATGAATATTTATTGATGCTGTGTTTGCTGTATTAATGAATATTAATACAGGAGCAGCTATATCTGTTACCGATATGGATTTGCCCCCAGCCTCTCAATTACTAAAATGAGAGCAGTTGGTTAGGGAATCGAGGAAGCTGGATGAAATAAACCTGTCCCGATGCAGATCACCGATATGGCAAAATATATTCAGATATGGGAGTGTGAAACTGAGGAAGGGACCATTCTGGGAGTTGCCATTTTAGAACAGTTAGGAGCAACTATTGATGTAGAGACCCGAACTGTAATATGGGAACAACCTGGCCAGGCCCGGGACAGGAAGCAAAGGAGAGGCGACATCTCCAGGGTAGTTACCTTGCAGGGAGACTGGAACAGTCAGGGAATCTGGGGAGTTATAGCTAGGAGCCAAACAGCAGTGCGGGTAACTCAAACAGGAGTGTGGGTTATTATCTGTGGATCCTGTAAAGATCGAGGGCATTCTCACTCCCCACACAAACAGGATCCCATTAAAGCTGGGGCTGAGGAGGCAGTAATTTTGACAGTGACAGATTGAGAGAAGCAGGGAACAGTCAGACCGACAGTATCCCAAACTAATTCACTGAATCCAGATGACTCATCCCACCTCACTATTGATTGTACCTCCATCAGTAAATCCTCCTCTAATGGGTATCCTACAGTAGCGAACCACACCACTGTATTTAATGGATTGAATTCGCAACAGGATATAGCCTCAGCCCTTGATATTGTGAATTGGTTCTGGTCCATAATGGCAGAATAAGCTGGTGTTTACTATCAAAGGAAAACAGTATACCTGGATCCAGTTACCTCAGGGATCCCATAATATTCCAGTATGTCCCACCGATGTAAGGCTGATGGAGTTAGTCTATTTAATCTTACCAACACCTCATTACCTCAGTTGGTGAGAAAGAACATATCCAAATATTAAACTTAGTATTGTGTCAGTTCAGCCAGGCCGGGCTTAAAATTAACCCACAGAGAGTGCAACTGGGAAGGTAGGGAGAGACGTACCTGGGACATCATATCAGGGAGATCAAATCAGGAAGGCAGAGGGGATAATCCCATTGGAACTAAAGACCAGGATTTTATAACTATCCACCTGCACATCGCGAAGGGGTAAGGCAACCTTTAGATTGTTTAATTATTGGAGGCCTTTTGTGGAGGCCAGGATTGGCAGAACCATCACAAGCCCTGACTGAAGCACTGACATTAGCCAGGGGTCAGGGAGTCAGCATATACACAGACAGTCAGCATGCCTTTGGTATTGTTCATGACCATGTGTTGGTCTGGGCTCGGTGAGGGTACATCACCCTGTCTGGGGGCCACATAGAGCATGAGGAACCGGTCAGAGAGTTAGTGGAAGCAGCTGACTTTCCCAGTGAAACAGCAATAATGAAGATTAGAGCTCACAGGGAAGTAGAAACCCCACACCAACAGGGCAGTGAGTATGTGGCTAAGGCAGGTAAAATACTGACTGAAACAGTGCAGACATTTGAGGAGATGGCAGTGGCAGGAGCTGCAGAAGTGAGAGAGGAAGGTTTAAAGATAAATCCAGAAAAAGTCCCACAACAGGAGAAAGAGGAATGGGAAAAGGGCGGGGCAGTAATTGGACAAGACAGAGTCTGGATGATCCAGCAGTGCCACCACACTGTATAAGACAAACATTATTAAAAACATATCATGAGTCAGCCCATATTGGACAGGATACAATGCTCCACTGCAGGGGGAGGCCTGGAACAGGGAGAGATACAGCAGCTTTTTGTTGAAGGGGTGTAGTCTTATATACACTATATGAGCCAAGGAAAGCAATCAGGATAAAATGGAGGCAACAGCAGGGACCCAGGGGCCCATGGGAACAATTACAGATTTTACATACACCCCCATCCCAATCTCAGGGAAGGAAATCCTGCTGGGTCTTAATAAACAAGTTTACTCAGTGGGTGGAAGCATTCCCCTGCAGATTCTGACCAAGGGACACATGTTACAGGGAACATAGTTAAACAGCTCTGTGGCCTGTTTGGTACTGAACAGAAACCCCATCTCCCATGCCACCCCCAGAGCTCAGGGACAGCAGAAGGAATGAAGCAGACACTGAAAGCTAGTCTGACTAAGGCCCTCCCAGAGACAGGCAGAGATGGGTTAGAGTACTCCCCACCATCCTAATTAAATTGACATCAACCCCAGCAAAGGGAACAAGGCAGTCCCCCTTTGTATTAGTGACCGGACGGACTCTCCCACCATGCTTAAGTAAGGAGCGCTGAATAAAGGTCACCGTGCTGCTAAACTCAGGCTCCTCTTTGATACTTTTTCCCAGCAACATGTGCAGGGACATGTTGCTGGCTGGAGGTCTGTGGCCAGTGCCTCTGTTCCACAAGGATCAGAACTGAGACATCTGTTGTTTGCAACATATATCAGTGATTAGCAAGAAAATGTGAACAACTTAATTAGCAAGTTTGTAGATGGTACAATTGATGAAGCTGTGAACAGTGAAGAACGTTGTCAAAGGACACAGCAAGAAAGATCAGTTAGAAGGTTATACGGAGAAATTACAGATAGATCTGATTTGGACAAATGTCTGGTGATGCATTTTGGGAGGCACATTGCAAAAGGAATGTATATACTAAACGGAAGGGCCCTGAGCAGCATTGATATACAGAGGGATCTTCAGGT
Source organism: Hemiscyllium ocellatum (assembly GCF_020745735.1). Taxonomy (NCBI): domain Eukaryota; kingdom Metazoa; phylum Chordata; class Chondrichthyes; order Orectolobiformes; family Hemiscylliidae; genus Hemiscyllium; species Hemiscyllium ocellatum. Next base: position 11,227,904 of record NC_083405.1, on the reverse strand, counting down.
GCACGTTCACAGCTCCCTGAAAGTGGTGAAGGAGGTGGATGGCAGGCTTACCTTCTTCTGTCAGGGGAGTGAATATAAAACTGTAATCAGGCCACCTTTGGGGTATTGTGTGCTGTTTTGATCACCGCATAAGGAGGGTGTGGAGGCTTTGGAGAGGTTGAAAACAGGTTTACCAGGATGTTGTCTGGATTGGGAGAGGTTGGAACGACTTGGATTGTTGTCACTGGAAAGTCAGTGACTGCGGGGTGACCCAAGAGGCACAGAGGGGATAATCTGAATCTTTTTCCAAGATGGAAAGACAAGTTCTAGAGACCATAGTTTTAAGGGGAGAGGGGGGACGTTTAAAAGAAATGAAAACCAAAACAACTGCAGATGCTGTAAACCAGAAACAAAAACATTTTTGTGAAAAGTTCAGCAGGTCTAGCAGCATCTGTGAAGAGAAATCATCAATAACGTTTCTGAGGAAGGGTGACCAGACCCGAAACATTAACTGATTTTTCTTCAGAGATGCTGCATAACCTGCTGAGTATTTCCAACAACATCTGTGCAAGTTTAAAGGAAATTGTGTCAGGCAAGTTTCTTATGCAGAAGGTGGGTCAGTGACTAGAATGTACTTGCCTGAGAGATGGTAAAAGCAGAAACAATCACAACGTTTCAGAGGCATTTGGACAGACACATAATCAGGCATGGGTTGGCAGGGATATGGATCATATACAGGCAGATGGAATTAGTTTGGAATGGCATCATGATCCGCACAGACATGGTGGGCCGATTATTCCAGTGCTGTCCTGTTCTGTTTTCCAGGGGGTAGAATGTGTAGAGCGAGAGATAATATTTTGAGTGGAATATGTCTCTTCTTTAGAACACACAGTAAGTTGATGCATTTTGAGAGAAGCAGTGTAGAAAGGGAATATATATTTGATTGGAACAGACATAGGGAGCAGGACAGCAGGATGGGGGACAATGTGTACAAATCATTCAAGGAGAGAGAACATAAAGTGTTTTGAGTAAACGTATAGGACGCTGGGCTTCATTAATAGAGCGAATGATAACAAACTCATAGAAAAGATGCTGGCCATTGACAAAGCTCTAGTTAGGTCACAGTCAATCATTGCATCCAATTCTGGTCACCAGATTCCTGATCAGAATGGGGAAGTTAAAATACCACAGAGGGGCCAGTTCCATACTTTGCTTTCTTTCAGGATGCATTGGCGACTCAAGGGTTAAATATTCTCCTGCCAAAGGATTTACTGCTGCATTGTAAGAGTACGAGGCCTGTACTCTTACAATACAGACAGAACACCTCAGTAGGGGGAGGCAGACTGTACCTTCGAAATTGAACCTCTTGCAGCCACACCTGTGGATTCCCCCGTAACCCCAGACAGAGGAATTTGTCCTTTCCAGACAAGACTGAGAGCGCTGGGCACAACCCTGTTAAACTGCCTCCCGCTCCCTTGTCTTATGTCCCCGCCATATTAGCATAGGTAAGTGAATCCCCCATTTACTGAAGGAAGAACCCTTCTGCCTTAATCTCTTCCCATCAACACATAATCATGAACAATACGATAATCAGTTTCTGTAATCCATTCACACTTTATCACAGGACATCGCCATTCATCAAGCTTTGTAAGGTCATAATCACCTACTTTAAACCAGGTAATGACAATCGCCCATGTGACTGATATGTCTTTGTCTAATTCATATTAAATATATCTCTATGGGTAAGGCAGAGATTCATGAAGAACAGTTTCTGCAAGTAGACACTCAGCTACTTTAGAGACGCTTTAAAACTCTCGCCGGCTGCACAATAATAAAGCTACTGCTGTTGTGCAGAAAACTTGCATCGTCTGGATTTGTGGAACAAATTAGACATCAATATTGAATGATATGAGTGATCTTCAGAGTGTGGAGTACAGACTTACTGGAGTGGTTCACTGATGAAGAAAATGCAGTTACTGAATTGATTTGAAGAAGTTTGTATTTTCTTTGAAGTAAACTAGTTGAATATATTTTTGATAGAGCTGTATAAGATTATAACACACCAAGATATCACAGACAAAAATATCTGTATTCTATAGGTGATCGCACAAGAATTAAGATCAGATGTAAAGTTTTGATACAGCAGGAGATGAGCAAGTGTTTCTGCTGACTGTATTGGCTGGAAATATGCAGAACATCTTGCCTATTATGGTGGTACAAGCAGAGAAGATGAATGATTGATAAAAACAATTAGATCAGTTCTGAGAGAAATAAGCTTGGGGTATGTATGGGGAATGAGAATATTGGATTCTGCTACAGAGAGCCAGCTTGGATTTGATGGGCCTCTCTCTGTGCTATAATTCATTTTATTTGGACCTCCTTAAATTGCTCTGGTCACCGATTAAGTTATCATTTAGGTAAATCTGTTCAGTGTTCCTACTCAGAGCAATACAGACTGTCCTTCCACAGCAGGAGATAATGTTTACTGTTTTATACTGGGTTCAGGGAGGGGGTGGGGGGGTGGGGGGCAGTGGGTGGGGTGTGTAACGGTGTGTATAACAGTCTGCCAGCACTTATCTGAAATCAAAACACCAGTGCACCCACACTAGGGACAGACTCTGGAAATGTGGGGAATGCCAGAAGGGAATTCTTTACCCATCCCACCTGGAAACTGGCCAAACCAGTCAGTCTGAGGAGACGCTGTTCACCTGCTCTGTGTGTGTGGGGATGGGGGGAAGGGATTCACTCAGGCATCCATCCTGCTGAGACACCAATGAATTTACTTATAACCACAAGTTGAAGGACTTTTTTTTCTTATTCACACCAAGTAATGAACAATGGTATTAGCAGTTCATAAAGTTTTTTGCATATAGAGAACTTAGCTTTGGAAATGTTCACAACAATGTTGAACATGTACAGATTCACACTGGGTAGAGACTTTTATTTTCCTTTATTCATTCACAGGATGAGGGTATCTCTGGCCCGGCAGCATTTCCTGCCCATCCCTAATTACCCAGAGGGCAGGTATGAATCAACCCCATTGCTGTTTATATTGATATTAATCAACATGAATGTCAGACTAGATTAATTATCATCAAACTCAAATCCATTTGATATTCATATATTTACAATTAGTGTTCAATTCACCAAATGTAGCTGAATGTAATAATCTTCAAGTGATTCTAACAGAGAAGATACCTGAATACCAGTTCAGCAAATTAAAGCCTGTTGTGTTTAGATAGTAATAATTTTAAAAAGGTGACTTGAGAATAATGGAAGAAGTTGATTGTTGGGTAAGTGATAATCTTGTTTTAATCTGAAGTTAATTTAGGATAAGTTAACAAATGGTAGGGAATCCCAGCCCCATGGAGTGCACATCCAGTTCCATGTGGGAAAACCAGGACACTTCTTGTATCAGCAACAACCACAAGAACACGGAGGTGACACTGGAAATGTCAGGAACACGAGTTAATCCATGGTTAAGGTTCTGCACTCACTCCTAGTCCCCACGTTGATGTGTTCTCACCAGAGAGGGTACAGAGGAGATTGATCAGAATGTTTCCATGATTGGAGAATGTCTGCTCTGAGGAAAGGTTGGATAAGTTGGGGATGTTTTCCGAGGAGGATGAGCTGAGGTTTAATTGAAGTGATAAGATGCTGAGGAATCCAGATCGAGTGACTAGGAAGGAGCTATTCATAACAGAGAGGTCAGAAACTGGAGGTTTTAGATTGAAACTAATTCTCAGAAAAAAGGGGAGTGGATGGTGGGGGGCAGGAACTCACTGATGGGGTGGTAGAGGCAGTAGCCAGCATCACATTAGAATAAAAGGACATGGGTGTAACTGAAACGCTGGAACATGCAGTGCTATGGACTAAAGTCTGCAGAATGGGATCATTGTGATTTATTTGACATTTCTCCAGAATATTAAACTCAAGTCCAATTTGAGAATTTATGAATATCATCCGACCTGAATTCCAAACTTCAGACTAAATTTGTCAGTAGGTTACAGCACAGATCGAGGCTACTTAGTCCATCCTGTATGTGTTGGCTGTAATAGAATGATCTAAGCTTTACAGCGTTCTGTACTCACCAATGAGAGCAACAATTTCAGACTGTGAACTCTGCCCTCTATGTTGTTATAATCTGTTTTTTCAATGTATTTCTTGGGCAGCTGCTCACCTTGTTTCCTTCCCAGCCCTAACTCCATTCCCCGTGGCCTTGAGGGACTACCATTTCTGCTGTTTAATCTCTCCGGTCTTCCCCCGAGTGAGACTGTCTTTTTGTCCTTGTCTCACCCCCACCTTGCTCACAACCTGTTACATTTCTGATGGTTCCCAGACCTCTGTAACTTCACTGCACCCCCTGGGTCAGTGGCATGAGTTTTGAATTCTCTTCCTCATGAGATAGTCAGAAATCTTTCCGGTTGCAGTTTCCCCCAGAATATATTTTGAAAAAAAAAGAGCATTTGTATCAGATTCAAGTATTTGTGAGCCTTCATCCACAATCCTGAGCACTTAGACATAATATGTGACCCTCCCACTGATGTGCAGGTTTGCTAGATTGGCCGTGCTAACATGGCCTGTAGTGTGTAGGTTAGGTGGGTTGGGCTAACCATGGTAAATGTGGGGTTATGGGGGTAGGGTCATTGCAGACTCGATGGACCGAATTAGTCCCTTTGTGCGCCTCAGGGATTCTGTGATTCTAACTAGTTGTGATTGTCGACACGTTTTCCTCATGCCAGGTTCATTCAGCTCAGGTCCATACACTGCATTTGTGTTTCTGTTGGTTCTCGCTCAATCCTTTCCTTCTGTTTTACAGCAATTTCACACTGTATGTGAGGGTGAGAATGAATTTGTCAATACAAATACTCCAACCGAAACCCACACAGCTCGGGACCTGTTTCTGCTGCTGATGTCGCTCACAGGGAACAGGAAAATAAAGGTTCAGTCATACATCGTACAAGGACACAGAGGTTACAATCACCAGGAACGGGTACACAGCTCAAAACTCTTTTCTCAAGAAATAAAGGACGTTGGAGAGACAGCCTGGTACAAGTAGGAAGCTTTGTGTCTGTATTTTCAGAGATTTGAGGTTGAAATCATTGGGTTTGAAGCATGTTTCATTGCCCCAGGTCATCAAAGGTGCTATCTAAATGTGCATCTTTCTTTCTGTCTTTTTGTCTGAGTTAACAATCTGAACCATCTCCTGGGCAGTCAGAATGGATGACAAATGCTGCCCCAGCAAGTGATGCCGTCATCCCACGAACAAACAAAATAAATCCAATCGCTGTGGTTAGTTGTGTGCTCGCTGGTGTTATTGGAAGGTTTGTGGGGTAAAGGGAGAAGAATGGCATTCAGTGAGGTGATCCTTTGGAGAGCTGATGAGCCAATCAGCCTCCTTTTGTACAGTAACAATTCTGTGAATAATTAATTCTGAGCCCTCTAAGGAAATATCAGAGCAGGGTTTGTAAAGAGGTCAGATTGAATGAGTGTCTCGGTGAACACAAGTGAGACACAAGTACAGAGAGGTTTTGGCATGGATTAAATTAAATTTTATACATTTGCACAGTCATCAACATTACAGCAGTTAAAAATGGGAGTGATCAAGAGAGTGGAATTAGGCAGCAAATAAATCTTCAACATTTATGTAGCTAAAGGGGATGCTGGGTAAAGATACTGTAGTTAGTGCTTATTTTATTCCAGGCACACCTGCCTAGGAGCACATCTTTCTTGTATCTATCCTATCGAGCTCTTGACGATTTTGTTCATTTGAAGTGTTTCATGTTTAGATACTCCAGAGAAGACAGCTTCAAGCTCCTCAATCTCTCCTACTAGGGCAATGCTGCTGTTAGAATTCAATTCATTGGCATGTTACTGGCTGCTTCATGGACTGGAACTGGCAATTGAGGCTGAAAGGTTACTGAGTGGTTAGCACTGCTGCCACACAGCATCAGGGACCCAGGTTTTATTTCAGCCAGATGCGACTTTGTGGAGTTTACACGTTCTCACCATGTCTGCGTGGGTTTCCTAGGGTGCTCGAGCTTCCTCCCACAGTCCAAAGATGTGTAGGTTAGGTGGATTGCCTATGCTAAATTGCCCACAGTGTCCATGTATGTGCCGGTTAGGTCATTAACCATGGGAAATGCAGGGTTACAGGGACAGGGTGGGTCTGAATGGGATGCTCATCATAGGGTGGTGTGGACTCGATGGACGAATACCCTGTTTCTGCACTATAGGGACTCTATTCTATTCTCATGAAGAAGAATGTACTTGTCTCAATGTGTTGCAAATTTGTGGCATTCCCTATTCAAAATGCGGTGGATGCCAGGACAATGAGCAGATTTAATGAGAGATACAGATATTGAATTTGCAATGAGATGAAGGGTGAGGGAGAGCAGGTGGGAAAATCTAGCTGGGACCGAGGTGAGCTCAATCATCACCGTATTAAATGGTGGGGCTGGTTCGAAGGGCTGCATTGCCTCTCCTGTGCCCAGTGCTCATCTTCTTACGGTAATAACTGGAAAGCTGAATCCAAAACTCACCACCTTCACCAAAGGAGATTTTGGAAAAAGCAGGGTAGTCAGGTGGATTAGCGTTCCAAACTTAGATAGTGAGGAAGCGTGTAGGAGATAATGATCTTGCAATTTTAAACTGAGGAGAGACAGTGATTTATGGTTTTAGACTGTGTCGTACATTCACACCGTCCAGAATACTCTGTTGTGAACATCCATCCTATACTTTATTACAAAGCGAAGATCTTTGACAATGAACTGCACAACACCAAGGAAACATCGCCTCACCTCGCAATCTGACAAAAGACTTCTGATAAATCTGGTTGAACTTAGAACCCAGCTGGAAAGCTGGAAGATTAGATCCAATCCAAGATCCAGTGCTTAAACAAAGGAGACAACAATAGGATGAGGCAGGAGTTGGCTAATGTAAACTGGAAGCAAAGACTTTACCGTGGGAAAGTTGACGGACAACTGGGGAATTTTTCGAAGTCCTCAGCAAAAGTATATATCAGGGAAAAGGAAGGACTGTAGGAAAAGGAGTAATCTGCCATGAGTGGCTCAGGAAATAAGGGAGTCTATCAAAATGAAATAGAAGGCATACAAATTGGCAATAACCAAGGAGAAACTAGGAGATTAGAAAAAACTTGAAAGATCAACAGAAAGCTAGATGGAATTGGGGAGAAAAGTGATGAGTAGCTATCGCTAGTTTACACTGCTAGAGGGGAATCTATTGTGTGGGGAAATGTGGCCTCTCATTGTTGAAGCAGTTAACTGTTACCATAGAGATAAACCTGATCAAGTTAAAAATCACAACACACTCCAAAAGCTTGTACTTCCAAATAAACCTGTTGGACTATAACCTAGTGTTGTGTGATTTATAAGTTTGTCCATACCACCCCAACACCGGCTCCTCCATATCAGAATCCTGATAGACAGCCCGACTGAAACTGAAGTGCCTGTCAGATACTTGAGGGAGCCACAGGGGCGTGGGGGTAAGGGTGTATGTTTTAACCACAAAGTGCGAAACTGAACTAGATTTTCTAACTGACCGTTGCCATGGAGATAATACTGAGAGAGAGAGTCTCTATTCAAAGTCCCAAACCACAAAGGTATAAGAATGGGCGCTTTACATTGGACAGGTGGGGCTTTACCTGATGCTGCCTGGAGGTGTTCTGCATGTACACTATCCCGGTAACTACCATGTCTCATCAATAAAGACTCAAAGAAGACCTCTCAGAGTTCTGTGCCTAGTTATTCCTATCCAGCAGGGTTTAGAAATATGAGTACACAGCAGTCAGTCTTCACAGTGGACGATACGAAGAACATGCCAGTAATTGATAAGGAGACTGAGGAAGGGGAGGACCAAGAAACAATCATTATCGTGAAAGAGTTAGAGCTGGGAAAGCTAAAGGAGCTAAAGGTAGATAAGTCTCTTTGCTCTGATGGAATACATCCCTTGATATAAACAGAGTTAGTGGGAGAAATAGCAGATGCACTTAGAGTCATAGCATCCTGCAGCAGAGACAGACCCTTTGGCCCAAACTGGCCCATGCCGACCAGAATGTCCATCCACACTAACCCCATTTCCCTGCAGTTGGCTCATCTGCTTCTGACCCTTTCCTATACATGTATTTGTCCAAATGTCTTTTACCTGTTGTGAGTGTATCCACCTCAACCACTTCCACTGGCAGCTCATTCCATATACATACCACCGTCTGTGTAAAACAGTTGCCCCTCAGCTTCCCTTTTATTCTTTCCCCTCTAACCTTCAACTGATATCCTCCCGTCCTTGATTCCCTAGGAAAAACGACTGAGTGCATTCACCTTATCCATGCCCCTCATGTTCTTATACACTTCTTGAACAGTACCCACTCAGTTTCCTCTGCTCTAAACAAAACAATCCTCGCTTGTCCAACCTCTCCCTATAACTCAGACCCCTGAGCCCTGACAACATCCTTTCAAATTGTTCTGCACTTTTTACAGTTTAATAACTGAAACCTACACTGCATTCATCATATTTCCAGTGTTTCCCCACGGCGCTGGAACAGACGGGACAACGCCAATGGATTACAATCCATGATCGAGAATGAACTCCTTTACAACAATCCCGTTTTCATAGTATTTCCCAAGGTGCAGGTATCCTTGTGCCTTTCTGGTTGTATGGTTAATTAAAGACTTGTCCTTCTCCAAAGCAAAGCTGTGGCTTAATTGTTCCTGGGAGATGTGCCATGATTTTTCAGACTTTCAAAAACAAAGGAACTCTTTCTCCACAGTCACCACACTAACATGGACTTGGCTGTACCTCAGTATTTTTTCCAGTCACACTGAGATTTGGAATATTCTCCCACGGACAGAATACACACCTTTCCTTCCACATGCAAAGGCCAATAAATATTGAGATTGGCACGGATCAAGTAACTATCTGATCTGAACAGGAAGTTCAATTTGAATTTCTCATCCACGAATCCACCCTTTCAGTACCCTACAACTGAGAAAACAACTCACCATATTAATACAGGATGGATCTTTATAAGACAACTATAGTATTAAATTGTAGTTTCATGTTTCTCAAAGTTTTCACTCTCAGTCTAACAATTTCTTTCTTCTGTGAACTGAAATCCAAACCAAATCTCCTCTCTTTGATTTCAGTTTCCTAGCTCCTGTCTGCGGACTAAGAACCAAATCAGAGGCATTTCACAGAAAGTTGACTGGGATGAACCCTGGTTTGCAGGGATTATCTTTTAAGAAAAGGCTGAAGTAGTTGGGACTCCACTCACTGGATTTGGGAACAATGGGAGGGGATCTCATTGCAACATGTAGGATTCTTAAGGAGTTCGACAGGGTCAATACTGAGAGGATGTTTCCCATCATGAGGGAGTCTGGAACAAGATTCTGGGTCAGTCACGGAATCACGGATTCTGTTTTAGATTCGTCAAGTTTAAGGCAACACCGATACAGGTAAGGGGTTTCAGTAGCAATGGAGCTGGGGTGAGGAGGAGACAAGCAACATTTTAGAGATTGGAATTCCTGGTGTTTGTGATTGTGTAGATGCCTGATCAGAAGGTCACCTTGGGGTTACAGATATGACAGCAATATTGTGAAGAGTATGGTTCTACCTCAGGTAGTTCCCAGGGAGAGGAAGGGGGTTAGCAGTAAGGGAAAGGAATTTGTAATAGCAACTGAAGGCAATGATTTTAACCACCATAATGTTTCATTGGAGGAAACTGCAGCCAATCGCGTAGTGGGAGTGTGATGAGCAGTTTGATAATTGAGTCATGGAGAGGGATGATGGGGAGGGAGAGCTGGGCATTGTCAGTGTACATGTGAAACCTACCACGGTGCTTATTGGACGATGTCACCTCCTGGCAATATATAGGTGAGATACAGAGAGACTAAGGAGGGACTCCAAATACAAGGAATTCAGAAAGGAAAGAGAGAGTCGGGATGGAGGAGGTGTTTGCAACAACAGTGGGATCAAATATTAGTTTGTAGCAGAATGGGAGAGAAGGACATAACCAGAAAAGACAGACAGATAGAACAAGGAACAATATCTGTGCTTTGGTGAGGGGGAGTGATGAGAAGGAGGCGCAGCCCAACTCCAAAAACACTATTTCTACATTAGTGACGTCACCCAACTTCACCCTAGTCTCAGCTCATTTATTGAAATACTCGTCCATCCCTGTGTTATCTCCAGACTTCGTTATAAAACACACTCTTGGCCAGCCTCCCACATTCAACGTACATGCAATCTCAAGAGTATCTAAAACCCTACTGTCCAAGTGCTCACTTGCAACAAAACTTGTTGATCCATCAACAAGCAACAATTTAAAATTCTGACCCTTGATGTAATTCCTGGCTGTGAACGTCCCTGTCCCCCTGCACCACACAACCTCTGAGACCCCAACAACTCATTTCCTTTCAGACTCCCAACGATGTGTTTATTCATTGCTTCACCTGTCTGGCTGTTTCTGCTGTTGCCAAGGCAACACGGCCTGGAATTCCCACCATAACCCTCTCAGACCTGCTTTCCTCCTTTAAGGTATTCCTGAAAACCTGTTTATTTGGCAATTCTTTTGATCATCTGACGTAATATCCCTATCTGTGGCTTTATGTCAGAAGCTCTCAATAGTATTTCTGTGGAATTGTAAACATGATAAAAAAACAAACTGTTTTTGATTTGCACATACATTGTCAACTCTTCACTGTCGCTGAGTGAATAATCTATAACAGCTCTTACCCAAACACATTGTGGGAGCACCTTCACCACACGAACTGCAGCTGGACAGGAAGTCAAACATCACCTTCTTCACATGCAATGGGGCTTTGGCACAGCTCACTGGTATCTGTGGAGGGAGAAACACACAGTTGATATTTCCGGGAGTGTAAAATGCATAATAGGGAGGGAAAATGGTACAGAATTTGGATTTTCAAATTTGTGTTGTACAATGTACACTAAGTTCTGTAAAACCTCTCATTCCATACCGTGAACATTTCCTTCCCTTCCTGGTCAATATGTCTTTCATTTCCCCTGCCCTGCACCTTCATACGTTTCCAATGCCTTGGTCATGATATGGGTAATGTAATTTCTGCAGTTTCACACACACACACACTCTCTCTCTCTCTCACACACACACACACACACACTCTCACACACACACACACACACTCTCTCTGTACTAAAACTGAGGTTTAATGAGTAAAGGCTAATTATGAGACTGAGAAAGCAACTAGGCCGCATGGGAATGTGAACCAGAAGTCACCTCTGTTATGTCAGGAACATGGTAACCTTGGGCAAGATAGCAAGGAATGCTTTAGCCAGACACAGAGGGCAAGATACAATAGAAGCCCTTTATGACATACAGATAACCAAGAAATGCTTTAACCAGCAGAATTGTTAAAAACAATATAATGTTTAATCAAATAATTGGCAGAGAAAAGCGTGAAATGTTTTAACCAATGGAATTGTCACTAATGTTTTCAAATGTAAGAATAATGTATAAATATTAGTGCTGTAAAACCTTTCAGCGCGATTCTTCCTAAGTCCCTTTGGAAGACGCCCAAACTTGCAAGTTTGAATAAACATCTGTTGCTCCATTTGTGTGTCTCGCAGCATTTCGATTTGCCACAGGAAGCGGTAGCCGGTGGGGATAAGGGCTGGTGCTGACAGCTTGGAGTTCGCCTCCTAGGACGGGACCTTGTGGACAGTCTCCCTAGACTGTGTGTTGGAGCGGCTTGTCCGCCACATGGAAGTCAAGGGTTAAAGGACAGTCCGCGGTCGGCAGAGTGTGGAGGCAGAACCCGGTTGATCTGAACCATAGCCCTAGTGTAGAATAGTTAGCCAAGTGTCAGGAACTATTCTCTGGAGATTTAGAATACCTAGACAGAATTCACATATAACAAATTTGGGGGCTCGTGTCCGGGATCTTAAAAGAACTCCCACGGGAGGCTCTGAATGATTCCGGGGCACTGTGACACACACAGATGTTTGAGCAAACGATGTGAATAGGTGGCGCTCACAATAAAGTAAAAGGTTGAAGTTTTGATAAGATAACAGGTTGAAGTTTTTATTTTGAGTCGGACAACTCCGTGCACGGATCAAGGTAAGAACCTTCTCTGGTATTTGGGTTTTTTGCAGGATTATTGAGAGAAGTGTACACTGCCTTGTCGACTCCGTGGTTGTGACAGGTAAACGGGAAATTAAGGGTTAACTAGGTAACCGTGAAACAAAGGGTTGACTAAGTAACCGGGATATAGAAGCTAGATTAACCTGAAGACCAACCATGGGTGGCCAAGTTCCGGGTCGAAAAAGGAACGGGAAGACGAAACCCCGAAAATTCCCCCTGATAGATTCTACAGACATTGTGGAGAGTGGAAGAGATTAGTTGCAAACTGATAGTGTTGAATCCCTATTATCTTTACGTAGAAGCAGTATAAGGGGGACAACTGAAGTTTATTTTTACCAGCAGCTTGCAGTAAGACCGGCAGAGAGAGAGAGAGAGAGTGCGAGAACAGCGAGCAAAACATTTAACCCTTTGTGATTTGGTTTGATTGCACATTTGTTTGTTGATGATTGAATGAGGAAGTTTTATTCACAGGAGCTTGAGTTCCAGGATTGTTTTAAATGTGATTTTTGTGTAAACGTATCATGATTTCTTTTTCAATATGTGAAGGACAGTTGAAGTTTCAGTTCAACAGTAGGCTGTCGAAAAAAAAGACGATAACTTCCATGGTTATTATCTGAGACCTTGGATTCGGCCATTAGAATTTTTTTAAACTTGAATTGACAAATTACTGTAAGACAGCTCTGATTATTTTACGACCTAAAGTATTGTAATTGAGAAATGATTGGTCAGGAGTACATAAGAAAACTAATTTTGGATCTAAATTAGGGTACTAAATCTGGGTTATTACAGTGGATTTCAAAATTAGGAACTGTGTGCATTTTACATTTTAAATATTAAATACTGAATAAATGTACGTAAATATATAAATATGTTTACAAGTTAGGAACAGGCTTTAAAGTTAGTCAAGCATGAATTAATGAATTGGTGTTTGAGGATATGAGAAGCTAGGAACATTGCAATATTTCTTAAAAAAAAGGAAGAACGTAACGACTAACGTGCCGATAGGGGACAAGGAGATTGGGTTTGTGTGTGACCCCCTCACCAGTGTGGAGGTCGGAACATTTAAAAGGAAATGACGGTCCTGGTTGAGAATCTGATAGGATTGTCAGAACAAATTAATTTATTTTTGAGGCCCGGTCTGTATATGTTAATGTCTATTTTTGAATATACTATTTACTGGGGGAGAAAGGAGACTTATATGGGGATACTGGATAGGGAAAGTGTTAATTGAGATTTTAAAAAAAAACCTAGTAGCAGCGCCGGTATTGAGCTTGCCGGACAATTTGGCATGAGAGGGGGATGGTTAGGGGTGAGGACAAATATCCCCTTCAGAACCCTAACTGGGACCACCACAATATAGAAGGGATAATATGTCATACTTGCGAAATTTGATAATCCAAGGGATACAAACTTGCATCCCCAAACAGCAAAATTTAGCCAAGGTTTTCGACCTGAGGCAGGGAAAGAACGAGTCTCCCTGTGCGTTCTTACACAGATTAAGGGAGTCGGTTAGGAAGGATCATTCTTTGGTAAAAGGTGGCTGTGTGCAACACTGCAGGATGTTATGCTGAAATGCCTCATTGGGTGGATGAGCTTTACTACTGGTGTAACTTGGCTAGTTCTGAGATGGAATGTTACTTTGAGTTAAATCTTGTTTGTAAAATGAGGCGTGCATGTGTAACTCAAGTGTGGATACTACGCTCATGTTTACGATGAACCTTTCACTTTGCAGATTAGTCTTTTCCGATCTGTTTTGTAAATAAAGTTCAAAATAAAAAGCACAATGTTGGAGAACCGCAGATCCAGCAGCATCTCTGAGGGGAATAAAACATTGTAAGTTCAAAGTCTCATGATCTTTTTTTCCGTTCAGACGAAGAGTCAGTGAACTTGAATTGTAACATTGTTTTCTCTTCACCGATGCACTCAGAACTGCTAAGTTTCTCCAGCACTTTGTTTCTGGGTTCAGATCTCCAGCACATGCAGTTTATTGTTTTGTTATAGATCCTATGATTTGACCTGGGGAGCAAGAAGCAGCAACTGTGATCAACTAGGATAAAACTCCCCAACTATGGAAAGAAAAACAGTTCTTTATACTTTGCATTTCTTACTTACAGTCGTGTTTTGCAATTAATTTAAGTGCAAGAAGGCATACCACCTGCCTTGCTTCAAACTTGCTACTCATCTTTGAGGACTAATCTGTCAGAATTGTGTTTGCTTGCTTCCTTTGAGATCACAGTCCACAAGTGTCCCAGTTCCAGTTCCTGGGCCAGGCCTGGTTACCACATTGCAGTGGGGTGGGGAGCTTTGTGTCAGCCTGAGGTTTTGTTAAGATCATCATTTCAGGTTGAAGTTGACGGTTTTGACTAATATTGTGTCATCAAACTTGGAGGAAATCCTTCCGAATGTATTGATTAACTGGACTGAGGCTGGTTACATGCAGTCCTGTTCATAGTGCTGTCATATTCTCAGTTAAGAATCACATAACACCAGGTTATAGTCCAACAGGTTTAATTGGAAGCATACTAGCTATCAAAGCGCCGCTCCTTCATCAGGTGATTGTGGAGGGCACACTTCTAAGGCACAGAATTAATAGCAAAAATTTACATTGTGATGAAACTGAAATTATACAATAAAAAATACCTTGATTGTCTGTTGAATCTTTCATCTGTTCGAATACCATGATAGTTTCACTTCTTTCATATGTAAATCACAAAACCTGTTTTCAAAATTGCATTCCTGACAGTGGCCCACCAAATCACTCATTGTATTAATCAGTGCACAGTCTCAAAGGAATGAAACTGGATGGACCACATGACATCTGCCAATGCACTGGAAAATACAACAACACAATCAGCCCTCTTGACACTGCAACTTCTGCCTCACTGTGGGACAAAAACAGCAGCAGAACTGTACTCCAGCCCAATCTGAAATCTCATGGCCTGGTATATCCCCCACTCAACCAATAATATCAAGCCAGGTGATCAGCCCTGGTTCAATGGAGAATACAGGACGTGCCAGGGGCAGCACCGACATACATAAAATTGAGGTGCCAACCTAGTGCAGCTACCATATCTGCATACCAAACAGTGCAAGCAACACCAAATAGAATCATGTGATCCCACAACCAATGGATCAGATGGGACCTCTGCATTTCAGCCACACCTAGTCAGGAATGGTGATGGACAATTAAACGACTCACTGCAAGAAGCATCATAGATATCCCCATCCCTACAGACAGAAGGGTCTCAATCATCCATGCAACAAATAAGACAACCACATTTGTAGCAATCTTTAGACAGCAGTGCCAAGTGAATGAGCTTCCCCATTGGTCCCTGACACAGATGTGAATCGAATTGGTTGAAAACTCATTTCAAATTATATCAAGAAATGGACAAATAGTGTAAAGTCTATTTACACTATCCATGCCCCTCATTATTTTATAAACCTCTATAACATCACACTTCAGCCTACGACACTCCAGGGAAAATGGACCCTGCCTGTGACTGAAATCCTCCAACTCGCAACATCCTTGAGCATCTGTTCGCAAACCTTCCATGTTTCAGTTCCTCCTTCTGATAGGAGGGAGACCAGAATTGCAAACAATATTTCAAAAGTGGCCTAACTAATGTCCTGTCCAGCTCCGTTACTCAATGCACTGACCAATAAAAGAAAGCATACTAAACAACTTCTTCACTATTCTATCGACTTTCAAGGAGCTATGAACCTGCACTCCAATGTCTCTTTGTTCAGCAAGACTCTCTAAGACCTTACAATTCAGTGTGTGCGTCTTGCTCTGATTTGCTTTTCTAAAATGCTGCAGCTCACATTTATCTAAATTAAACCCTATCTGCCACTCCCCAGCCCATTGGCCCATCTGATCAATATCCCATTGTACTCCGAGATATCCTTCTTCACTGTCCACAATATCTCCAATTTTGGTGTCATCTGCAAACTTACTAACTGTACCGCCTCTCTTCACATCAAAAATTTTTTAATGAATGACGAGACATATCCAGAATAAAAAGCATCCATTTCCCTGGGTTTGAATGTGCTCTGTGTAAATCCTGCCCCATGACTCTATTAGGGAGAGCAGCACATACTCCCCTCTGAACTTTGCCCCCTGCAAAGCTGGCGGCTGCACGTGTCCAGTGAATCGTTGCCCCGAATAAAGATGGCGGGATCACTCGATGAGGCATTTTCCCGTTTGCTGCAAAAACGAGACTGTAAGTTTGAAATTTGTGTTTTCCGATGTGCACCAAATGTATGTAAACCCTCTCAGCCCAGTCCAACATCATTTCCCTCCCGCTTCCTGCTGTTTATTTCTTTCCTTACCGACAGCTCTTCAGCCACACATCCGGAACATGCGCGCCGACGGCATGGATGGTCACGTGCCATAGTCTAGTCCCTCCCCTCGTTTACTCTGATTGGTCGGAGGACCAGGTCTACCAGCTCTGCCCCTGTCTTTGCATTGCTCTGCCGCTGACATCAATCACCCGGGGCCCATTGTTGGTTGGAGAATGTGCACTGCTTTGTGGCTTTTGCTGCTGTTCATAACTTACGAGAGGGACAATGTTAAAAATCACACAATCACTTGATGAAAAAGCAGCAAAGGTAGTGCTTCCAAATAAACTTGTTGGACTCTAAAGTGGTGTTCATTGAATTTTAATTTTGTCCATCCTAATCCAACACCAGCCCCTTCAAGTCACGAGTGAGGGAGGAATGCATAATATAAGAACAAAAGAACGAGGAAGAGGAGAAGGCCATCCTGTCCTTTGTGCCTGCTCTGCCATTCATCAAAATCATTTCATGGACACAGAACTATTTACCCGCATTCTCACGATATCCCATCATTAATTATTTCTTTTTTTACAAAAGAAGTCTACCTTAGCTTTTAAAATGTTAATTGAACTAGCATCAACTACTTCCCTGGGTAATGAATTCCACAGAAGTTAAGAAGTTCCTTCTCAAATCAGTCCTCAATTTGCTGCCTCTAATCTTAAGGTGAGGCCCTCTTTTCCTAGCTTCACCTGCCAGTGGAAACATCCCCTCTATTTTTATTTTATCCATTCCATGCATAATTTTATAAGTTTCCATTCTTCCAAATTACAAATTATATAATCCTGCAGGATATAGGTAAAACAGCGTTACTTCTGTTAGTATAATGGAGTACGAACTTTAGTGTATAATTGTGGAATATAGGTAAATAATTACTAACTTTATTGTATAATTGTGGTTAGATTAGATTACTTACAGTGTGGAAACAGGTCCTTCGGCCCAACAAGTCCACCACAAAGCGATATACCACCCAGACCCATACTCCTACATTTACCCCATCACCTAACACTACGGGCAATTTAGCATGGCCAATTCACCTAATCTGCACATTTTTGGATTGTGGGAGGAAACCGGAGCACCCGGAGGAAACCCACGCAGACACGGGGAGAACGTGCAAGCTCCACACAGAGAGTCGCCTGAGGCGGGAATTGAACCTGGGTCTCTGGTGCTGTGAGGCAGCAATGCAATCAGGGATATTGATAGGTCTGAAGACCTATGAGTTAAACAGGGAGTACGGAAAATTAAAACTGTATAAATTGTAAAGTAATCTGTGAATGCATGTGCCCACTGGTCACCCCTTCTTGCAAGCAGGTTCCAATAAGATTTGCTGCTTTAGATTTTAACTCGGACTGAAATTTATGATACTGTGAGTTTTATTTCTCACAATCCCAATCTACTCAATCTCTGTTAAGCCAAGCCCCTCAACTCTGGAATCAACCTAGTTAACCTCCTCTGCACGTCCTCTAGTGCCAGTACGTCCTTTCTCGAGTAAGGAGATAAAAACTGCATGCAGTACTCCAGGTGTGGCCTCACCAGCACCCAATACAGCTGGAACATAACCTCTGCTTTTAAACACAATCCCTTCAGCAATGAAGGACAATATTCCATTTGCTTTCTGAACTGATTGTGGTACCTGGTGACCAACCTTCATGCAGAACGATACTCAGGTGCCTCTGCATAGCAAATGGTGCAACTTTTTAAAATTCAAGTAATAATCTCTTTTGTAATGTTACTCCAACCAAACAGTATGACTTTACATTTATGAACATTGTATTCCATTTGCCAGACCATTGCACACTCACTCAATGTATCTTTGTTCCTCTGCAACGTTTCACAGTCCTCCGCACACTTTGTTCTGCTGCTCATATTAGTCTCATATGCAAACCTTGACACCCTACATGTGGTCCCCAACTCCAAGTCATCTGTATCAATTGTAAATATTTGTAGTCCCAACACTGATCCCAGAAGCACACCACTATTCACTGATTGCCAGCCAGAATAGTACTCATTTATCCTCACACTTTGCTTCCTGTTAGTCAACCAATCTTCGATCCATGCTAATACTCTAACCCTAATGCCATGCACCATTGTATTATGCAACAGCACCTTGTTGAAGTCCTTTTGGAAATCTCGGTATTTCACATCCACTGGGTCCCCATTGTCCACCTTGCTCGTAATGTCTTCAGAGAATTCAGAAGGATTGGTCAAGCATGACCTCCCCTACATGATTCCTTGCAGTGTCTGTCCAATGGGACAATTTCTACTGAGATTCTCTGCTATTTCTTCCTTGATAATAGACCCAAGCATCTTTCCCACTATAGAGAGTAAGCCAACTGGTGTATAATTCCCCACCTTTTGTCCATCTCCGTTTTAAACCAGTGGCGTCACTTTTGCTGCTTTCCAATCTGCTGGGACTGCCACAGAGTCCAGTGAAGTTTGGAAAATTACTGCCAGTGCATTTGCTATTTTTCCTGTCATCTCCTTTACTACCCTGGGATGGATTCCATCAGGGTCAGGAGACTTTTCTATCATTAGAACAATTAGCTTGAACAGTCCAACACTAGCTGTGTGGCTTTCTGTTGACCTTCAAAGTTTTCCCAGTTCTCGTTTCATGCTGTTTTTGGCTACTTTGTATCCTTTCTCTTTCAATTTGATCATTTTCCTTAGATACCCATCGCATAGTGTCCCTTTTCTTATTGTCATTCCTTTTCACTGGAATATACTTTTGCTGAGCACTTTGTAAAATGTCTTTGAAAATTTTCTACAGCTCATAAACTGTCTCACTATAAAATCCTTGTTTTCGGTCTACTTTCTCCAAGTTCTCCCTCATTCTATTGTAGTTCCCGTGTTCAAGCATAGGACCCAGGTATTAGGTTTTATCTTCACACTCTCCATATGTATTCTAAATTCAACCATACAGTGATCACTTCTTTCAATAGGATCCTGAACTCTGAGGTCATTAATTATTCCTGTCTAAGTGCACAGGGGCCAGATGTTGGATAGCTTGCTCCATTGTCAGTTCCATTTCATACTGTTCAAGAAAACTATCATGGATGCACTTACTAAACTCCTCAAGGCTACGCTGAACTGGTTTGACCAATCTACATGTAGATTAAAATCACCCATGATAATAGCTGTACCCTCTTCACAGGCATTAGTTATTTCTTTGTTTATTGCCCAACACAATGTGATGTTATTATTTGGTGGCCGACACACTACACCCATCAGTGACTTTCCTGTTAAAATTGTGAATGCATCATTCCTTTTCTACACATGTACAGTAATAACAACAACTACTTGCATTTAATGGAATCTTTTACAATGGCAAATCTCCTAAGGTGCTTTCTGGATGATCAAAACATTGATAAAGGCGAATGATTTTAAAACACATCTTAATAGTAGGATAGAGAAGGTTAGGGAGGCGATTCTACAGACTCCTGCCCTTGACAGCTCCAATTGTGGATGATGCAGGTGGGGTGGTTAAGAAAGGGAATGTGCAAAGGGGAAATGGAGGAGCGCAGGCAGTGTTTAAGGTCTTAAGGACAGAGGAGGTTCCAGACTGACTCTGTCTGTCACAGAGAGTATGGCTGCCTCATGGAGTTTGAAGCACTGCAATGGGTCCATGCATGTCATGCTAGTCAAGGATATGAGCAGTCTTTAGCGAATAGAATAAAGGAGAACCCGAAAGCTTTCTGTAGGTATGTGAGGAATAAGAGGATAGAGTAGGAATAGGGCCAATCAAAGACTGAAGTGAGAAGTCGAGGGTGGACCCTGTGGAGATTGGAGAGGTGCTAAACGAAAATTTTCCAAGGTTTTCACTCAGGAAAAGGAGAATATCGTAGAGGAGAAGAATGAGGGACGAGATATTAGACAAGAAAAGATCGAGATTAGTTATGAACAGGTGTTATCAATTCTAGAAGGAGTGAAAGGAGACAAGTCCCCTGGACTGGATGGGATTTTCCCGAGGATTCTCTGGGACGCTAGGGAGAAGACAGCAGAGCCTTTGGCTTTGATATTTGAGTTGTCATTGTCTACTAGTTTGGTACCAGAGGACTGGAGGATTGCAAATGTTGTGCCCCTGAACAACAAAGGCAGCAGAGATAGCCCAGTTAATGAAAAGCCAGTGAGCCTTCCTTATGTTGTAGGAAAGATTTTGGAAAGGATTATTAAGAGATAAGATTTATAAACATCTGGCAAACACCAATTTAATTTCAGATAGTCAACATGGTTTTCTCAAGGGCAGGTTGTGTCTCACAAACCTCACTGAGTTTTTTGAGAAGGTCAGCAAGCATGTAGATGAGGGTAGGGCAGTTGACGTGGTATGCATGGACTTCAGTAAAGCCTTTGATAAGGTTCCACATGGTAGGCTGTTGAAGAAAATGCTGAGACATGGACTGGAGGGTGATTTGGCAGTTTGAATTAGAAGCTTGCTTTCTGAAAGAAGACGAGTGGTGGTTGATGGGAAATATTCAGCGTGGAATCCGGTTATTAGTGGTGTGCCACAAGGATCTGTTTTGGGACCACTGCTGTTTGTCATTTTTATAAATGACTTAGAAACAGGCATAGGTGGATGGATTAGTAAATTTGCAGACAACACGAAAGTCCCTCTCTCTCTTGCCCCCTCCCTCTCTCTCTCGCCCCCTCACTCTCTCTCACCCACTCACTCTCTCTCGCGCAACTCACTCTCTCTCTCACTCCCTCCCTCTCTCTCTCGCCCCCTCTCTCTGTCGCACCCCTCCCTCTCTCTCTCGCCCCCTTCCCTTTCTCTCTCTCGCCTACTCACTCACACTCTCCCCCCTCCCTCTCTCTCACCCCCTCCCTCTCTCTCTCTCGCCCCCTCGCTCTCTCTCTCTCGCCCCCTCCCTCTCTCTGTCAATCCCTCACTCTCTCTCTCGACCCCTCCCTCTCTCTCGCCCCCTCCCTCTGTCTCACTCTCTCGCCCTCTCTCGCCCTGCTCCCATCTCTCTCTCGTCCCACTCCCTCTCTCTCTCCTGCCCCCTCCCTCTCTCTGTCTCGCCTCCCTCCCTCTCTCGTACCCCTCCCTCCCTCTCTCTCCTGCTCCCCTCCCTCTCTCTCTCTCGCCCCCTCCCTCTCTCTCGCCCCCTCCCTCTCTCTCTTGCCCCCTCTCTCTCACACCCTCCCCTCTCTCTCGACCCCTACCTCCCTCACGCTGTCGCCCCCTTCCTCTCCCGTCCACCTCCCTCTCTCTCTCGCCCCCTTCCTCTCTCACTCGCCCCTCGCTCTCTCTCGCCCCCTCCCTCTCTCTCTCGCCCCTCTCACTCTCACTCGCCCCCCTCACTCTCTCTTTCGCCCATCCTCCCTCTCTCTCGCCTCCCTCCCTCACTCGTCCGCCTCCCTCTCCCTCTTCCGATCCCCCCTCTCTCTCTCTTGCCCCCTCTCTCTCTCGCCCCCTACCTCTCTCACGCTCTCGCCCCTTCCTCTCCCGTCCCCCTCCCTCTCCCTCTCGCCCCTTCCTCTCTCACTCGCCCCTCTCTCTCGCCCCCTCCCTCACTCTCTCGCCCCCTCCCGCTCTCCCTCGCCCGTCACTCTCTCTCTCGCCCATCCTCCCTCTCTCTCGCCCGTCCCTCTCTCTCTTACCCTTCTCCCTCTGTCTCTCGCCCCCTCTCTCTCGCCCCCTCCCTCTCTCTTTCGCCCCTTCCTCTCTCATCCTCCACCCTCTCTCTCTCTCTCTCTCCCCCTTCCTCACTCTCGCCCCCTACACTCTCTCTCTCGTCCCCTCTCTCTCGTCCACCTCCCTCTCTATCTCGTCCCCCTCCCTCTCTCTCTTGACTCACCTCTCTCTCGCCCGCCCTCCCTCTCTCTCTCGGCACCCCTCACTCACTCTTTCACCCCCTACTCGCCCCCTTCCTCCTTCTCTCTCGCACCCCTCCCTCTCTCTCGCCCCCCTCTCTCTCTCTCTCGCCCTCCTCCCTCTCTCTCTCGTCCCTCTCACTCTCTCTCTCTTCCACCTCTCTCCTTCTCTCTCACCCCCTCCCTCTCTGTCGCTCACCTCCCTCTCTCTTTCGCCCCCTTCCCTATCTCTCTGTCAACCCCTCCATCTCTCTCTTCCCCCTCCCACTCTCTCTCTCGCCACCTTCTCTCTCTCGCCCCCCTCCCTCTGTCTCTCTGCCCCATTCCTCTCTTTCGTCCCCCTCCCTCTCCATCTCTCGTCCCCCTCCCTCTCTCTCTCGATCCCCTCCCTTCTCTCTCGCCCCCTCCCTCTGTCTTCTCGCCCGCCCTCCCTCTCTCTCAGCCCCCTCCCTCTCACTCTCAACCCTCCCTCTCTCTGCCTCGCCCCCTCCCTCTCTCCCACTCGCCCGCCCTCTCTCTCTCTTTTCCCCCTCTCTCTCTCATCCCCCTCCCCTCTCTCTCTCCTACCCTCCTTCTCACTCACCCGCCCTCCCTCTCTCTCTCACCCCTTCCTCTCTCACTCGCCCCCTGCCTCTCCTTCTCTCACCCCCACCCTCTCTCTCTCACCCCTCTCCCTCTCTCTCAACCCTCCATCTCTCTCTCACCCCTACCTCTCTCTCAGCACCCCAACCCTCTCTCTTTCGTCCCCCTCCCCCTCACTCCCACCCCCCTCCCTCTCTCGCTTCCCCTCCCTCTCTCTTTCACCCCTCCTTCTCTCTTTCTCCCCCTCCCTCTCTCCCTTCCCCGTCCCACTCTCTCGTCCCCTCCCTCTCTCTCATCCCCACCCCTCTCTCTCGCACCCCTCTCTCTCTCTCGCCTCTCCCTCTCTCTCGTCCGCCTCCCTCTCTCTCTCAACCCCCTCCTTCTCTCTCATCCCGCTCCCTCTCTCTCTCAACCCCCTCCTTCTCTCTCTCGTCCCCCTCACTCTCTCTCTTGCCAAACCTCTCTCTCGTCCCCCTCCCACCATCTCTCTCTCGCCCCCTCCCTCTCTCTCGTACCCCTCCCTCTCTCTGTCTCTCGCACCCTCTCTCTCTCGCCCCCATCCCTCTGTCTCTCTCGCCCTCTCCCTCTCTGTCTCACACCCCTCCCTCTCTCTCTCGTTACCCTCTCTCTCTCTCGTGCCCTTCCGCTCTCTCGTCCCCGCCCTCTCTCTCGCACCCCTCCCCCTCTCTCTCTCTCAATCCCACCCTCTTTCTCTTATCCCAACCCACTCTCTCTCTCCCCCTCTCTTTCTCCCCCTCCCTCTCTCTCACCCCGCTACCTCACTCTCTCATCCCCCTCCCGCTCTCTCGTCCCCACCCCTCTCTCTCATTCCCCTCCCTCTCTCTCCCCCATCTCTTTCGCCCCCTCCCTCTCCCTAGTCCCCATCCCTCTCTCTCTTGCCCCCTCTCTCTCGCCCTCCTCCCTCTCCCTCTCTCGCCTCCTCTCTCTCTCGTCCCCTCCCTCTCTCTCTCTCTCGCCCTCTCCCTCTCTCTCGTCCCCCTCCCTCTCCGTCTCGTCCCCTCCCTCTCTCTCTCGCCCCCTCTCGCTCTATCGGCCCTCTCCCTCTCTCTCTCACACCCCTCCCTCTCTCACCCCCTCCCTCTCTCTCTCGTCGCCCTCCCTCTCTTTCTCTCGCCCGCCCTCCCATTCTCTCTCATCCCCCTCCCTCCCGCTCTCTCGCCCCTCCCTCTCTCTCGCCCCCTCCTTCTCTCTCTCGTCCCCACCCCTCTCTCTCGCCCTCCTTTCTCTCTCACTCCCCTCCCTCTCTCTCATCCCCCTCCCTTTTTCTCTGTCACCCCCTCCCTCTCTCTCTCATCCCCCTCCCTCTGTCTCTCGTTCCTATCCCTCTCTCATTCGCCACCCTTTCTTTCGCCCCCCTCCCTCTCTCTCGTTCCCATCCCTCTCTGTCTCTCGCCACCCTCTCTCTCTCTCGCACCCCTCCCTCTCTCTCTCATCCCCCTCCCTGTCCCTCTCTCACCACCCTCCCTCTCTCTCTCGTCCCCCTCCCTTTCTCTCTCTCGCCCGCCCGCACATTCTGTCTCTCGTCCCCCTCCCTCCCTCTCTCTCGCGCCCCTCCCTTTCGCTCTCTTGTCCCCCTCCCTCGCTCTCTCTCGCCCCCTTCCTCTCTCTCTCTCGACCCCTCCCTCTCTCTCTCATCCCCCTCCCTCTCTCTCTCGTTCCCCTCCCTCTCTCTCTCGCCCCCCTCCCTCTCTCTCTCAACCTCTCCCTCTCTCTCTCTCTCACCCCCCCTGTCTTACTCTTCCTCTCTCTTTCTCTCTCTCACCCCCTCCCTCTCTCTCACTCTTCCTCTCTCTTTCTCTCTTTCACCCCCTCCCTCTCTCTCGTCCCCACCCCTCTCTCTCGCCCCCTCTGTCTCTCGCCCCCCTCCCTCTGTCTCATCCCCCGCCCTCTCTTTCTCTTGCCCCCCCCCTCTCTCTCGCCGCTCACCCTCTTTCTCGTCCCCCTCTCTCTCTCTCTTGCCCCCCTCTCTCTCTGGCCCCCCTCTCTCTCTCTCGCCCCCTCCCTGTCTCTCGTACCCTTCCATCTCTCTCGCGTCCCCCTCCCTCTCTCTCTGTCACCCCCTCCTACTCTCTCTCGTTCCCCTCCCTCTCTCTCTCGCCCCCCTCTCTCTCTCTCGCTCGCCCCCCTCCCTCTCGCTCGCCCCCTCCCTCTCTTTTGTCCACTTCCATCTCTCTCTCGTCCCCCTCCCTCTCTCTCTCAACCTCTCCCTCTCTCTCTCTCACCCCCTCCCTCTCTCTTACTCTTCCTCTCTCTTTCTCTCTCTCACCCCCCTCCCTCTCTCTCACTCTTCCTCTCTCTTTCTCTCTTTCACCCCCTCCCTCTCTCTCTCCGAACCCCTCTCTCCCCGTCCCTCTCTTTCTCTCACCTTCCTTCCTCCCTCTCTCTCGTCCCCCTCCCTCTCTCTCGTCCCCACCCCTCTCTCTCGCCCCCTCTCTCTCGCCCCCCTCCCTCTTATCCCCCTCCTTCTCTCTCATCCCCTCCCTCTCTTTCTCGCCCCCTCCCTTTCTATTGGTCCCCTCCCTCTCTCTCCCGCACCCCTCCCCCTCTCTCTCTCGCCCCCTCCCTCTCCCTCTCTCAAACTCTCCCTCTCTCTCTCGTCCCCCTCCCTCTCTCTCTCTCTCGCCCGCCCTCCCATTCTCTCTCTCATCCCCCCTCCCGCTCTCTGCCCCCTCCCTCTCGCTCGTCCCCACCTCTCTCTCACCCTCCCTCTATCTTACCCCCTCCCTCTCTCATCCCCCTCCCTCTCTCATCCCCCTCCCTCTCTGTCACCCCCTCCCTCTCACTCATCCCCCTCCCTCTCTCTCTTGCCCTCTCTCTTTGCCCTCCTCCCTCTCGCTCTTTCGCTCCTCTCTCTCTCTCGTCCCCTCCCTCTCTCTCTCTTTCTCTCGCCCTCTCCCTCTCTCTCTCGTCCTCCTCCCTCTATCTCGGCCCCTCCCTCTCTCTCTCGCCCCCTCCCGCTCTATCGCCCCCCTCTCTCTCGCACCCCTCCCCCTCTCTCTCATCCCCCTCCCTGTCCCTCTCTCACCACCCTCCCTCTCTCTCTCGCCCCCCTCCCTTTCTCTCTCTCGCCCGCCCGCACATTCTGTATCTCGTCCCCCTCCCTCCCTCTGTCTCGCGCCCCTCCCTTTCGCTCTCTCGTCCCCCTCCCTCGCTCTCTCTCGCCCCC
This sequence comes from Hemiscyllium ocellatum, assembly GCF_020745735.1. Lineage (NCBI taxonomy): Eukaryota > Metazoa > Chordata > Chondrichthyes > Orectolobiformes > Hemiscylliidae > Hemiscyllium > Hemiscyllium ocellatum. Next base: position 11,201,874 of record NC_083405.1, on the reverse strand, counting down.
TTACCCTCTCTCTCTCGACCCCTCCCTCTCTCTCTCATCCCCTCCCTCTCTCTCTCATCCCCCTCCCTCTCTCTCTCGCTCCCCTCCCTCCCTCTCTCAACCTCTCCCTCTCTCACTCCCCTCCCTCTCTCTCTCAACCTCTCCCTCTCTCTCTCTCACCCCCTCCCTCTCTCTTACTCTTCCTCTCTCTTTCTCTCTCTCACCCCCTCCCTCTCTCTCACTCTTCCTCTCTCTTTCTCTCTTTCACCCCTTCCCTCTCTCTCTCCGAACCCCCTCTCTCCCCGTCCCTCTCTCTCTCTCTCACCCTCCTTCCTCTCTCTCTCTTGTCCCCCTCCCTCTCTCTCGTCCCCACCCCTCTCTCTCGCCCCCTCTGTCTCTCGCCCCCGTCCCTCTCTCTCATCCCCCGCCCTCTCTTTCTCTTGCCCCCCTCCCTCTCTCTCGCCGCTCACCCTCTTTCTCGTCCCCCTCCCTCTCTCTCTCTTGCCCCCCTCTCTCTCTGGCCCCCCTCTCTCTCTCTCGCCCCCTCCCTGTCTCTCGTACCCTTCCATCTCTCTCGCATCCCCCTCCCTCTCTCTCTGTCACCCCCTCCCACTCTCTCTCGTTCCCCTCCCTCTCTCTCGCCCCCCTCTTTCGCCCCTCACCCTTTCTCTCATCCACCTCCGTCTCTCTCTCTTGCCCCCTCTCTCTCTCTCGCCCCCCTCCCTCTCTCTCGTCCCCCTCCCTCTCCCTCTCTCACCCCCCACCCTCTCTCTCTCTCATTCCCCTCCCTCTCTCTCTCGCTCCCTCCCTCTCTCTTGCCCCCTCCCTCCCTCTCTCGCCCCCTCCCACTCTCTCTCTCGCCCCGCTCCCTCTCTCTCACCCCCTCCCTCTCTCTCTCGCCCCCTCCCGCTCTATCGCCCCCCCTCTCTCTCGCACCCCTCCCTCTCTCTCTCGTCCCCTCCCTCTCCCTCTCTCACCCCCCACCCTCTGTCTCTCTCATCCCCCTCCCTCTCTCTCTCGCTCCCTCCCTCCCTCTTGCCCCCTCCCTCCCTCTCTCTCGCCCCCTCCCACTCTCTCTCTCGCCCCGCTCCCTCTCTCTCACCCCCTCCCTCTCTCTCTCAACCCCTCCCTCTCTCTCTCACCCCCACCTCCCTCTCTCTCTCGCCCACCCCCTCCCTCTCTCTTTCGCTTTCTCACACACCCATCTCTCCATTGCACCCTTCCTCTCTCTCACCATCTCTCTCTCGCACTTGCTCTCTCTAATCCAGTCTCTCTCTCTCCCTCTCTCTCTCACCTCCCTCTCTCGACCCTCTCTCTCTTCGCACCTCTATCTCTCTCTCTTCCATTTTCTATCTCTCTCTAGTCATCCCGCTTTCTCTTGACCCATCCCCCAAACCCTGTCTCTCTCACACCCTCATTCTCTCTCTCTGCCCTGTCATTTTCTCTCTCTCTCGCCTCCCCTATCTCTCTTGCCCCTTTCTCTCTGTCGTCGTCCCTCTCTCTATGTGTCTCTTTTTCTCTCTTGCTGCCTCCCTCGCCCCTCTCTCTGTTTCAATCTCTCTCTCACCCCTCTCTCTCATTATCTCCTCCCGTCTCTCTCTCTCTCACCCTATCTCTCTCTGTCCCCCTTCTCACTCTCCACCTCCCTCAGTGTCTCTCTCTTCCCAGCTCCCTCTCTTTCTCTCTGACTGAATCTCTCTCCCTCCTGTCCCTCCCTCCCTCTCTCTGGCTCCCTGGTCCTTACCTCTCCCTCTGACCAAGAGACTGGGGGTGTTTGGGGGTGAGGCTGCATGTAGGGGGTGTGAGATGTGGGAGGTGGGGGAAAAGTGGTGGAGATGGAATTGTGGGAGGGAGACAGTGATGGCATGAGAGAGAGGGGGAGAGGGAAGAGTGGAGGCAGGTGGTGAAACCGGGTTTGGAGGGTGTGTGTGAGAGAGAGAGAGAGAGAGAGAGTGGGATGAGGAGACGATTGAGAAAGAGAGTCTGTGCTGAAAGAGAGAGAGAGAGAGAGAATTGAGGAGAAAGAGAAAGAAAAGGGAGGTAATGGGAAGGCCACGTTTGGAGTTGGGGGGACAGAGGGAGTTATACCCAGCTCCTGAGCTCAGGGCGCAGTCCCCTCCCCTTCCCTGAGGCCCAGGACTTGGGGCTGAGTCTGTCTCTCTCCAGCTCAGCTTCCCCAACACAAAGATACACAACAACATCTGTCACTCTACTGTTCGGCACGCTTTAATCCACATTTTTATTGGTTACAAATGGAAGTGATGGATACAGTCAGTGGGATGGTGCCTTTTCTCACTGGCCCCTGAGTTGTGAGAAACATTGAAATATTTCCCTGTAACCCCGCTGTGGGATAAGGATGCACAAACCAGCACTACCCTCAGTCTGTCACCATAGCGACAGGCTGCTCCATCGCTGAAACATTGAACTGAAATGAGAAAATTCCGGATAGATTGATTAATGATGGAATTTGATGGATGGATGGATTTGGGTGAAGGGATATTTCACCACATTCTTCAGCTGCTGTCTGAACTTAGTTTGGGTCACGGCATAAATCGCGGTGTTTGTGCAGCAACTAAGGAGCTGCAGCATGAAGCCCAATTCCTGCACAAAGCGATGGAGATACACAGGGGAACGCACAATCCACGTCATCCGGTACCATAAAGAATACAGCATTAACGTTGACCATAACAGGATGAAATTGGCCGAGATCACAAACAGTAAAATGATGGATTTTTTTCGGTTTCTCATTTCTGTGTCAGACTGAGCGTCCCCATTGGTGTGAGCGCGGAGTCTCCTGCGGGCTCTGCTGGTCACTAAAATGTGTCTGACGGTGAGAACATTGAGCAGCAGAATCAGGAGAAATGGGACACACGGGGTTAGAATCTGGTGGAGAAACTCGATTGTGACCCCGACACTGGAGAATAGAACAGTGGCTTTTATCTCACAAAACCAGGGGGCGTTCTCCAGCCGATACCGAGCCATGAGCATAAAATACCAGGAAATGTTCTTTAAACAGCTCAGCACAGTCACTGTTCCCAGAACCACAGCCGCCGTTTTCTCACTGCAATATTTACTTTTCAGCTTCTGGCAACAAATGGCCACAAACCGATCAAAGGTGAAAGTGACGGTGAACCAGACAGAGCAGTCAGTGGCTGCATAAAGCAGGACGGCGTGGATATTACACACGCGGATGGAGTACCTTATGAAATAAAATTGCTTCGGATAAACAATGGGAATGTGTCTGAGGATCAGGTCGAGGATAATGACCAGGAGATCCGCCACTGCCATGGCCCCAAGGTAACGTCTGACACATGGGGACAATCCACAATCTTTATAAAGCAGGACGTAGATGGTCACTACGTTAACTGTGAGGAAGGAAAACAAACTCATTATCCATCAGCCTGGAGGCAAAGGGACCCGTTTGATCGGGGACCCAGTGATATTTTCAAATGTGTCCCTGTATTCAGGATTTATTAAAATAATTGGAGCTGAAATAACAAATGGGAAGATCTGAATTACTGACAAAAATGTGACAAAAACCACAAGAAATCCTCCCTCCCCAAACGCACAGAGACACATCCATAAGGACAGATGGTTTCTAGAACATTCCCACACACTTGATCACTCGAGAGCAGACACAGGTCACTCCTTCCCAGTTCCTAATACGGAGGGTGGAAACGTTGCTGTCCTGAAGGATTCTCTCCCAGTTTCCGAAGACAAACGGAGTTTGGGAATTTCAGTATTTTGGTCTAAATTGTGGTCGATCCTGTGTCGTGAAGAAATGTAAACGCAGGGAAAACGTATTCACCCCTTTAACTACCTGAGGGGCCTTCGGAACAGTGTCTCCTTCTCCCTGGAACGCGATCTCTTCCCTCGGGATCTTATCGTTTCTTTGTGAACGGCCAGATGTCAGTGAATTCAACAATGTCAGGTACAGAACGTTTGGGGGAATGTCAGTTTCAGAATGTTGCGGACAGAACGTTCCGGAAAATGTCAGTTATAGAATGTCAGGGACAGAACGTTCCGGGGAATGTCAGTTATAGAATGTTCGGGACAGAACGTTCCGGTGAATGTCGGTTATTAATGTCGGGGACAGAACTTTCTGTAGAATGTCAGTTCCAGAATGATGGGGACAGAACGTTCCGGGGAATGTCAGTTATAGAATGTCAGGGACAGAATGTTCCAGGGAATGTCAGTTATAGAATGTTCGGTGCAGAACGTTCCGGGGAATTTCGGTTATTAATGTTGGGGACAGAACTTTCCATGCAATGTCAGATATTGAATGTCGGGGACAGAACGTTCCGAGGAACTCCTTGACCTGTCCATCACCTTTCCGTCCTACCCACCCCACCAACATGATATACTGTGCCTGGGCACACTAGCATTAATGGGGTGAGAGACGGAGGGTCCAATCACAGGAATGGGAACTAAAGGCATTGCCAGATCAGCTGAAATGGTTAGATATACCACATTCTCAAGCTACCTCACAGAACCAGCACAGACACCATAAACCCAGGGGAGATATCTGTTCACCGTGGAACACTGTGCAGACCAGGCCAGTGTACAGCTCAGTGCAACCCAGCAATCTGTCCAGATTCATCCATTGCACTGGTCAATACAATCCAGCAATCTGGCCAGAGTGGAACACTGCGCAGACCACAGCAGTACATTGATCTATAACCCCAGATTAGATATGTGTCCAGCACCGGGAGTTGTGCAGACCACAGCACTGCATTAATCTATAAACCCGGACTAGATATCTGTCCAACACGGGGAGCTGTGCAGACCACAGCAGTGCATTGATCTATAACCTCGGACTAGACATCTGTCCAGCACGGGGAGCTGTGCAGACCACAGCAGTGCACTGATCTATAACCCCGGACGAGATATCTGTCCAGAACCAGGAGCTGTGCAGACCACAGCAGTGCATTGATCTACAACCCCAGACTAGATATCTGTCCAACGCGGGGAGCTGTGCAGACCACAGAAGTGCATTGATCTATAAGCCCGGACTAGATATCTGTCCAGCACCTGGAGCTGTGCAGACCACATCAGGGCATTATCTATAAACCTCAACCAGATAGTCTGACCAGCACAGCGACCTGTGCAGTTATCACCCGTGAATTCATCTGTAAACCAGGAGCAGTTACCCTACCAGCATGTAGGACTGTGTACAGAAACATAGGCCGTCAGGTTTAATTCTTTAAAATTTGCATCTCATACAGATAGTGTGGTTAAGAAGGTGTTTAGCACACTTGTCTTCATTGGTCAGATCTTTGAGTATCGGAATGGGGACGTCAATGTTGAGGTTGTACAGGATATTGGTGAGACTTCTTCTGGGCACAAAGGTCAAGGTGTAAAGCCCACAGAAGTGTCTCATGATCCATCTGAACAAACTGATGAAAACTGATTTAGAATTGTGACCTGTTGGAGAAGGAAGAGGTGTCAGTGTTGCATTTCAGAATTTAGGCCCAGGATGACTGAAAGTACAGCCATTCGTGTTGATTGGAGTCACATTTCGCAGCAGTAAAGGTTTATAAAATCAGAATGGTCATGGATAGGTTGAGTAGTCAGGGATGTTTCCCCAGGTTAGGGGCGTCCAAAACGAGAGGGCATTGGTGGAAAGTGAGAGGGGAAAGGTTTTGATGAGGCCTAAAGGGCACCTTTTCACACAGAGCGTAGTGTGTGTATGGAATGAGGTGCCAGAGGAAGTGGTGGAGGCTGGTACAACTACAGCATGTAAAAGGCATCTGGATGCTGACAGACCTACCGAGCTTTTCCAGCAATTTCTGCATTTATTTTAAAAATGTATTCATTTAAACACAGGTATTCTGAATAAATTAAACATTTTTATTATTTAATGACACAGGGATGTATACACATATCTTCAAATGGACCAAAGTTATTTTCGGCTAAGGGTATGGCTCTGTATATGACAGCAGCAATGATGCACCTACATGGAACAGGGAATGTGATGGAGACATAGTTTGACCAATGTCCAAGGGACCTCACATTGGTGTTGGGGGAGATTGACATTCCTGTGTGATTTAGCTCAGAGAGGGAGAAAATGTCATCTGACCGAGAAGGAACGGCCTATTGCACTCTCTCCCCTTCATTGTTCCTCATCACAGCAATGTGTGCAAGCTAAAAAAAAAGCTCTAAAGTCATCGTTACCATTCTTATTTTTATGGAATCCCTGCAGTGTTGAAACAGGCCCTTCGGCCCAACAAGTCCATACCAACCTTCCCAACCCATTTCCCTATATTTACCCCTGACTAATGCATCTAACCTAGAAATCCATGAACACGGATTTAGCATGACGGACAATTTAGCATGACCAATCCAACGAACCTACACTGTTTGAGCTGTGGTAGGAAACCAGATCACCCATTTAGAAGCTCACACAGAGGAAAGTGGAGAACGTACAAACTCCAGGCCGATAGTCACCCAAGGCTGGAATTGAACCCAAGTCCCTGGTGCTATGATGCAGCAGTGCGAGCCACCGTGCTACCCTTTGGGTGATCCCTGACCACAATTCACTGGAATCTCCTCACTGCCTAAAGCAAAGGGAGTTCAGCCAAATCCAACTCTACCAGGATGGAATCCCATTGCTAGCAGCTGTGTGAGTACAATATCTTCAGAAGCAGAATAACGTTTTGGACAATCTTGCAAATTTTCCTTTGTCACGAGTTACAATAATATCTGGACAAAGTTCTTTCAAGTTAAAGTTGCAGAGAAAGAGAGAGAGAGAGAGAGAGTGTGTGTGTGTGTGTGTGTGTGTGTGTGTGTGTGTGTGTGTGTGTGTGTGTGTGTGTGTGTGTGTGTGTGTGTGTGTGTGTGTGTGTGTGTGTGTGTGTTTAGAAAGGGAATTATTGATTATATATTTGCAATACCCAAACAGTTTGCCATTCATCTTTCCATCATAGATTGAGTAACATTGCTCTGGTTCTGAAACGTGTCGTTTTAGCAGATTAAAGAAACTAGCCTGACTTGTTCCTAAAACTGACCCTGGCCCAGTCTGAGACCGATATCGTTGGCCATATCACCGACCTGGTTACATTTAACATTTGTTGTGAGCAGTGGAGGAGTGGGACTAGAAAAGGAAACAGTGACCAAAAAAGCCGGGGAACTATAGACCAGTGAGCCTGATGTCAGTGATGAGTAAGTTGTTGGAGAATATTTTGAGGGATAGCATTTACACAAATTTGGGAAGGCGAGGGCTGATCGGGGTAGACAACGTGGCTTTCTGCATAGGAAATCATGTCTCAATAATTTGGTTAAGTTTTTTGAAGAGGTGACAAAGAAGATTGAGGAAGGCATTTCGATAGACATTGCCTAGATGGACTTCGGCAAGGTGTTCATTTAAAGAACAAAGAACAAAGAAAATTCACAGCCCAAGAACAGGCCCTTCGCCCTCCAAGCCTGAGCCGATCCAAATGCACTGTCTAAATCTGTCGGTCAATTCCTAAGCATCTGTCTCCCTCTGCTCCCCACCTACTCATGCATCTGTCCAGACGCACCTTAAATGAATCTGCCGTGCCTCCCTCTGCCACCTCTCCGAGCAACGCGTTCCAAACGCCCACCGCCCTCTGTGTGAAGTACTTACCGCGTGTATCCCCCTTATACATTCCACCTCTCACTTTGAAAGCATGACCTCTCGTTATTGAATCCTTCAACCTGGGAAAAATCTTATCTTTATCCACCCTGTCTATACCCTTCATGATTTTGTAAATCTCAATCAGGTCCCCCCTCAATCTCCTTTTTTCTAGTGAAAATAAACCTAAACTACTCAACCTCTCTTCATAGCTAGGATTTCATTCTGATTGGTAAACAGATTCGGAAGTTTCAGTCACATGGGATGCATAAGAAGCTAGTCACAATTGGCTTGAAGGAAAAAGGATATTTTTCAGACTGGAGGTTTGTGAGCAGCGGTGTGGTGTAAGAATCAGTACTGAGTTCACTGCATTTCATCATTTATGTCAAGGATTTGGATCTGAATATCGGGGCCATTGTTAGTAAGTTTACAGATGACATCAGAAGGGTGGTGTAGTAGATTATCTCAGATTACAATGAGACCACAATTAGATGGGACAAATGGGCAAGGAGTGACAGATGAAGTTTAATTTAGATAGTTACGAGGTTTCGCATTTTGGAAAGGCAAATCAGGGCAAAAATTATACACTTAATGGTAAGGTCCTGGGGAGTGTTGTGAGACAAAGGGACATAGGGCTGCAGGTATATTGTTCCTTGAAAGTGGAGTCGCAGGGCGACAGAGTGGTGCAGAACACATTTTACACATTTGCCTTAATCAGTCAGAGCATTGAGTATAGGGGTTGTGGTGGCATGTTGCATCTGTACAGGTTATTGGTAAGGCCACTTTAAGAATACTGTGTACAATTCGGTTTTCTGCAGAAATGACTTAAACGGATGTTCCAGGACTGGAGGTTTGAGCTTTAGGGAGAGGTTGATTAGGTTCAGATGTCTCCCCCGGAGTGCCAGAGGTTGAGGGGTGACATTATCGAGGTTTATAATGTCACGGCATGGATATTCTGAACAGCCACGCTCTGCTCCCCAGGATAAGGGAGTCCATAACAAGAGGGAATAGGTTGAAGGGGAGAGGGCGAATGATTTAGAAGGGACCTGAAGGTAAATGTTTCACACAGAGGGTGGTGTGTGTACAAAAAGTGCTGGCACAGGAAGTGGTGAAGGCGGTTACAATCACACGTTTAAAATATATCTGAGAGGAGGGATATTGGCCAAATGCTGGCAAATGGGACGAGATCAGATTTGATATCTTATCGGAGTGAACAGATTGGACTAACGAGTCTGTTTTCGTTCTGCATGAATCTCTGATTCTATAAGAGGGATAACGAAAAATTCTGAAAGGTCATTTCAAGTGGGAATTCTCTTCACTGGAAGTTTATCGTGCCTCTATGTTCACATTGGTTGACAGTTGTGTTAGTTAACTATTTGACAGACAAGTGAGTCATGCATAATTGGACGCAGTCAGGAAAGTGGGGCTGAGACCCCAACCTGATCAGCCACAATCTTAGTGCCTGGTGGAGAAGGCTCAAAGTATCTAATGACCCACTCCTGTTCCTCAGTCCTATGTTTCTGTGTTCCATTCAGCCCCTCAAACCTGCTAGATAGGAACAGTTGCAGGCTACTTACTCGTATAAGCTGGTGCACAGAAACAGAGGAGACCATTCAGTCTCTCAAGACTGTCACACACGCTTTGATGTGATTTGGGAAATGTAATTGGAAAGTCCAGGCTGGGTATGAAAGAGGCCCCTCATCTCTCTTCACAAAACTTCCCCTATCTGCAACTTGTGCTTCATTTGTTGATCATGTTGTAGACCCAGATTCACTGTGCATACAGCCCACATACCTCACCAAACAATGGCTCACAAAATCGTCAGGTCTCCCTGACTGCAATATGCAAGAACAGAACATTCAAGAAAATAACCCCCACTAACTTTCAAATAACAGAATGTGAGAACATTAGAAACAGGGGCAGGTCGTTCACTCCCCAGCCTGTCTTGCCGTTCACTAAGATCATGGCTGATCTGCTCTTGGTCTCAAATCCACTTTCATACCTAATTCATCATTGCCTTCAACTCTCTGACAGATCAATATCCATTTATTTCCTCTTCAAATACTTTCAGTCATCTGGCTCCCCGAACATTCTTGAGAAGAGAATTCCTGACATTCAATCCGACCTGTTTGAAGAAAACCCTTGCTGCTCCTATATCATGGCCTATTGATGTGAAAAAAAAAGAGGTTGACACAAGGGTTCAGGTAAAAATGACTGGCCCTGATATCAAGGCAATGGTTAACTTCTGTTGACATCAAGGAGCTGGACTTAATGGGAATCAGAGTAAACTCTCCAGTGTTTGGTGTCAAACATGGCACAAAGGAAGATGTTCATCATCTCAGTCCTGGGTCACCTCTGTGGGAGATCTTCAGGGTAGCTTCCTCTTCACAAATATTTTCAGCTGCTTCATCAATATCTCCCCACCCCCACCCTTCCCACCATAAGATCAGAAGTGGGGATGGTCACTGAAGATTCCACAATGTTCAGAACATTTTGTCCCCCGTCAGCTCCTGAACCAGCCTGTGTCCATGTGCAGCAAGACCCAGACTCCATTGAGGCGTGTGCTGTTGAAGGGTCTTTAACATTCATGTAACAGCACTGCCTGACATTGCGCATTGCCACGGTAAAATAAAAGTTCACTCATCACCTAACGCTGGTTTCAGGAAGCCATTCAGCCCATTGACACTATTGGAGATCAAGAGGGACAGCCCATTCAGTGCCTCCAGCCTATTACTCAGGAAGAAAAGGAGTATAGTGTGATGGGCCACACCAGATCCCCTCGAAAATATTTGAAGACAGTAGCCAAGACTCAAATGTTTTCTTATTTTAAAGGAAATGTAAAGTTTCTGTTACAGATGCTATGTGACTGGTCAAACTACTCTGTGGTAAGCAAAATACCATAAATTTCAACACGAAAGATGAAATAGAACCAAAGAAAGAGGAGTTTAGAATAACGTAATTCTATTGGACAGCTTAACAGAATAATAGAATTAGGAGCTATTACTAATGAACTATTCCAACATAGGAAACTCCCATAAACACAGCCTTTGGCAAAAAGGAAAATTCAGATACAGAATGTCACAAATATTTCACCAACCCAGGAATTGAAAACAACATCAAGAGAAAGTTCAGAGAGAGGAGCAACCAGGAGACATTCACTGACGCTTCCAACTCTGTGGAGACACCTATAATTTTTGATGTTACTGTGAAACCAAAACCTAGAGATCCTAATCTGTGAGAGCTGGCCACACCCATTCAGGCTGCATTAAAATTAACCAAAGGCCTCGCTAGCTGTTTACTCAAGTGGTGTGAACTCGCCAGCTTGGGAACAATCGTTCAATCTCTCGCTTAAAAGAAACCAGAACAAAATAACCTCTTAAACCTGCAGCATTGTCATACTTGTCAGCACATCGAACTGTCAAACAGGAACCTGGCCCTTGGCCCTGTCCAATCGGACGAGGAAGAAGCCAGTCAGTCCCTTGAGCCATTGACACAGGAACAGTAGGCGGTCATTACCACCTCAATGCACGTACACAGGGGTAGAATGAGGTAATTTATGCTGATTCCTGATGAATGTCTTATGCCAAAAATGTCGATTCTCCTGCTCCTCGGATGCTGCCTGACCTGCTGTGCTTTTCCAGTAATCGACTCTCTACTCTGATCTCCAGCTTCGGCAGTCTTAAGTATCTCCTAATTGATGCTCCAACATAATGAACAAGCGGAGCAGAGGCTGCACAGACAGACTGCTCCACGTTGTTCCTCTTGGGTCCATTGCTTATGATACACACGTGGGACTTTAACATAGTTTTCCCGTGGTGAGCAGGGAAGCCATATGTCTTGTGTGAAGTCTCAGGAAGGCACCTTCCATCTCCAAGAAGACAGCCTGGTGTTCTCTATGCAGGGCGGAAGCTGGTGGGAATGGCTACCTGTTTCAAATGGAAGGGATTGTGGCTGCTGTTGGGGATTGTAAGGAACATGACGTTCAGTACGGGTTCACACGCCGACTGCACAATAACGTGGGGAGTGTTAATTTAGACATTAGGAAAGTCATCTAAGACAGATGGATGGACTCTCTAAGTTCAAATAATGTTGAAGATGTTCATGTTTATCTTGTCTCGTCCTGTTCAGTGTAAACTGTATGCCTCACTCTGTCCAAGTATATTACCACCCTATGATCAGTCTGGCCATGCTGACAAAGATCTGCCTCCACTGCTCATAAATAAAGTGTTTCACTGTACTGAGGTACACGTGACAAAAAATGAAACCAATCAATCCTGGTCAAAGTATGCAATTTCTCTCCCTATCAATGTCTCTTTTGGAAAGAAGTGATTGCTGTCCCTCCTTGTGTTTCAGCATCACCATTTCTTCGTCTCCCACAGCTCTACACATTAAACACTCAGCTTATTCACTCTATCCTCATGTTACCAACAACTGTGTCTGTGGCAAGGAGATCATTCCTTACAAAGGAGATCAAATCTGTACATAGTGCCCCTAATGCCCTCTCAGCAAGGCTCTACAACAGCAGGAAGATATCTTTGCTTATGTACTCGAATCATCTTACAATGAAGGACAGCATACCATTGACTGCACCCATTAATTACACAGGGTTTGATTCGGAGCAGTCAGCATAGAATTGTGAGTGGGAGGTCATGTTTCCCAAATTTGTTAGAGTTCTTTGATTAAGTGACCAAGAAGGTTGACCAGGGCAGAGCGGTAAACGTAGTCTCTATGGATTTCAGTGGCTCTCCCTCTAGTGTTCAAAATGCTATGTTTATGTACTTCCCATAATACAATAATTCTCATAATTTGATTGCTTTCCATGTGACCAAACAATAATATTCTAATTCTGTTGGCTTCTGATATCCTAAGCGTTATTTAAACTCTTTTGATTGCATTTGAATTGCTGTCAAAACAGCAACCAAAACTCAGGTATCCAATTCCCAGCTAAGTGTTACATTTGGAACAGTATAACCTTTAGCTGGCATTTGTGGCTGTACTTTCTATTCAGCAAAACCCGTTCTGTCTTAAAGTGACCAGACATGATTTCAGCTTCATAACATCTTCCCCCCTTCAGGGAAAAAAATATGAACCAACAGAATGAAAAGATGGCTTCATTTCATTTCCTCTAATTCTTAATCCCATTTGTATGAAATACAAAAGTATTAATCTCAGTTATCATTCATATTAATTCTGCACACATTTATAACACTGGAATAAGGCAAATCTTATCGACACTTCTTCCTTTAAATTCACGATAACACATCTGCTATCACATTTTTACAACCCACAGCATACCCATTTTGTCAGTTTAAAGTCGGTAACGTAAGACTCCATTTAAATTGTCTCATATTTTGACCTTTAAATATCCCAAAAATGCGTGAGGATTGTCGTTGTTGTCCACAACTGTCCCCGACAATTTGTTTGTCATGTAAACATTAAAATACTGTCAGGGCAGTATGAAATTCAATCTCTGTTTTTCAATAATGGGGATGTTGTATTTATTTCTGGTCGATATTGACCTTTTTCGACAAGTAGCCAATTGGCCATTCAATTCCATCATCGTCTTTCTGCATCAATACGCCTCTGACCCCTATATCCCGAGCATCAAACACAATTTTCAAAGGGTTTCAAAATATTTGGTGCAGATATTGGGTGCGGCGATTATACCTGCTTTAAAATTCTCAAATAGTCCTGGCATTGTTCTGTTCACCACAATTCTGTGATCTTGATGAAAAAATCCAGCAGTGGTGCCAATATCCTGCTGAAGTTTGCAACAAACTTCCGACAGAATACACTCAGTTCCAAAAACCGAAACACCTCTTTCTTCCAGGATGATCGTGGAAATTCCTCAAGCCCTTCGTCTTTGTGTTCCATGCGGTCAACCTACCGTGTCCAATGTAATGTCCCAAGAACATCATCTCTACCTTCGTGAATTCTGTTTTCTTTAAGTTTGTTGCCAAGTTTGCTTCTTGTAATCGTTCAGCATACTCTGCCAACTGTTATATGTGAGCTTTCAATCACTTGCTAAAGATCACTACATCAAACAGATAAACTGTACAATTTGTTCATCTGGCCCCAACTCTGTTCCTGAGACTTAAATGTGGCTGGTGTAATATTCATTCACATGACATACTGGATAACATTTTTGTCATATCCGGTATCTTTACCAGATAGTTTAACTGACTCAACATTTTCTTTTGAGTAGAAAGGGGCCACTAAACCTGGTTTTGAAGGGATATCCCACTACTGCTGGCAATACTGATACGTCAACCCCACCTGCTTTATCTGTGTCGTGCCCATTTCAGGTGCTTTTTAGCTAACGCATCGACTCAATTTAATTTCTCCCTCACCTCACATACATAATCCAAGTATATTTAACAAATTTCAAAGGACCTCTCACTTCAGGTACGAATATTAACTCAAAGGAAGTAAACGGTGTAGATTTATTTGGGGCATCTTGGATGGTAAGCAATTTAATGGGACACCTTTATCCCAATCATTTTGCCAATCCTAACAGTACGCTGTTAACATGATCTTCAGTGTCTGATGCTAACTTTTCAATGCTCCCTGGGATTCAGGATGGGCGTTCTTGATTTGAAGTGCTGTATATCTAAGCTATCCATGACTTCCTTTAACAGCTGAGCGGTAAAATGAGACCCTTGGTCTGACTGAATCTCTCTTTGTAGCCCACAGCGAGTAAAGAAAGCTCCCAACCCCTCCAACTCCCGTTTTGCCTTAACACTCCAAAATGGCAGTGCCTCTGGAAATCTGGGAGACACATCCATTATGGTCAGCAAATATTGGTTTCCACTTTTATTTTGGAAAGGGGAGCTTTTCATTAACCACATGATTAATCATAAACCACATGAAAGGTTCTTCGAATATAGGAATTGGCAACAAAGGTGCTGGTTTTATTACTGCCTGCGACTTACCTACCATTTGGTATGTATGACATGTACAACAAAAAATAACCATGTCCTTGTGCATTCTCGGCCACTAGAAATGCTTCTGTACCTTAGCCTGAGTCTTCCGTACACATAGGTGACCACCTGCAGTTAGTTCGTGTGCTACCTGTAACACAGTATGCTACTGGTAACACGATCTAGTGCACTTCGGCCCATTTCCCTTCTGAACTAACCTACCGTTTCTCTCCACGTTCAGGTATTTTCCTGAAACATTACATCAAATAGGGTGTCAGTTAACTGAACATCAACACCTTTGTCTTTTTCTTTCGTTTTTCCATCCTGCTGTAACCTATGACAGTGGGATCTTGTTAGTACCCAGTGTGGAAAAATGCCTGGATATATTTTATTTAACTCCTCAGTTCCCGAGTTTTCATTTTACTTCTCCACCACAAGGGTTCTCTCCAACCTTGTATCCTGCTAAACCGTTCCCAAGAACAAACTGTATTCCTGGAATTGACAGTCTGTCACTCACTCTCACTTTTACTTCCCCAATCTTGATTTGACACTCCAACCTGATGTTTCTGTCCCCCAACCTTAATTTCTGTCCCCATTCCACAAATTATCATGCTCTTGCGTAAATGTCAGAAAGAGTGAAAATACTTCCATCTCTTACTCTTCGGGGCTGAGAAAAAATGAGCACTGCAGATGCTGGAGATCTGAGTTGAAAACTGTGGGGCTGGAAAAGCACAGCGGGTCAGGCAGTATCCGGGAGGCAGGAGAGTTGACGTTACAGGCAGAAGTCCTTCATCAGGAAAGTGGGGGGGGGGTGGTAAGGGAGTGGGAAGGGGGCTGAGAAATAAATAGGAGGGTGGGGGTGGAGCTGGGTGGAAGGTAGCTTGGAAGATGATAAGTAGATGCAGTTGTGGTGTGATGGTGATAGGTCGGAGAGGAGGGTGAAGTAGATAGTTGGGAGGACAGGTGGACCCCTCAAACTATACAGCATCAACATTGACTTCACCAATTTCCAAATCTCCCCTCCCCCAACCTCATCCCATATCCAACCATTCAGCTAAGCATCGCCGTCTTGGACTGTCTTAATTGTCCATCTTCCTTCCCACCTATCGAGTCCACCCTCCCCTCTGACATATCACTATTACTCCCACCTACATCTTCCTATAGCCTTCCCAGTGACCCTCCCACCAGCCCAGCTCCTACCCTCCTATGTATCTTTCTAGCTCACTTGTCCCCAAGCCACATTCCTGACGATGGGCTTATGCCAGATATGTCGATTGTCCTGCTCTTCAGATGCTGCCTGATCTGTTGCACTTTTCGGGCACCTCACTTTTCAAGTATTAGAGACTGAGCAGATCTCGTATCTCATGAAATTTTAATTTCTTGTCCTTCACCACCTCCCCCCCATCCCCCCCCACCCCCAACCCCGCCACCCTTTCTGAGTAAAGTTTATCCACAGAGACAAATTCTTTACAGCGATCAGGTACTAACTCCATACCAAGCCCTTGCCTCGGCTGTTCACTCTTCTGCAGCTCCTCGGCTCCACTTGGGGTCTCCTTTACCAGGCTTGGTCTCTTTTATCACATCTTTTCAATGCCCAGCACTGTGTGTCCCAGCTTACTGCAGTGAAAGCATCTGTTCCCAGTGCCCTTCTTAATCCAGCAGTACTGTAATTCTATGTGTTCCACTCCCTTAGAGTGAGAAGACCTGAGTCCTTTCACCTCATTTCATCCCCCTTGGACTTCCTTTTTCACTTGAACTAAACTATTGTCAGTGTGCTTTACTGTTCACTTTGTAGTGTAGGATGCCCCCTTCTCCCAATATTTATCCCTCACCTGATGAAAATCCTCCCAGAAGCTAAATTTCATCTCATGCATCAATACATTTTTACCTGCCATTTCTGCCGTGCTTCTCACTTCTTCAACTTTCTGTTCATTCACATGAATGTTTACCATCTCTGGAAGGGATTCTTTATACTCCTCCAGCAGAATAATCTCCCTTCGAGCCTCACATGTCTTATCCATTTTTAAGGCCAGCACCCATCTATCAAAATGACTGTGGTTAATTCTTTCAAACCAACATAAGTCTTACCTGGTTTCGTCTCTATATTTCTGAACCTCTGTCTATAGTCTTCTAATACCAATGCATAACCACTCAACACAGCCTGTTTGACATCTGCATAATCTCTTGATCCTTCATCTGACAGCGCTGCGCATACCTAACTAGCTGTGCCCACCCGCTTAGTCTGAACGAGCATTACGCAGAAGTTCACTGGACACGCCATCTGCCGAGCCATTTTTTTTCTTTCAAATGAAATAAAAACAGATTTTGACATTTTTTTTCACGGAAATATGGTAATGTATTAACATAGCTGTATACATCCCAACGTTCTCCCTTCATCTCTATCCTGTTAATTTAACATTCTTGTCGAATTCCCGACCTTTGAATTTCAAATTCTCTTTCCCTTTTTCCTCTCTTTCACTTTCTCTTTGTTCTCTATCTGTTTCCGTCCCTTTTTTCATATTCTAACTCCAGTTGCCATATTTGTAATTTACGTTTTTCTAACTCGACTGCAGTAGCCTGTTTCTCTGACACATCAAAGTGCTTGACCAACTCTGTTTCAATTTCAAATTTCCTTTTGACCCTGGTTAAACCCAATTCCAACCTACTTGCTAATTCTAAAAATATTCCTTCTTCTGTCCTTGTAAACTTTCTTGGCAAACTTGGGAACCTCTTTAGTAAAATTAAAAACCATTTCGCTCACTTTTAATTTAACCAACCATAAGTTAACAAAATTGAATCAATTTTCCCACCGGTTTTATTTGAAGATCTAGGTCACTAATTGCCACGTATTGGAATCTGCTGGGACCTTTTATACCCCAAATCTGTTCAGGTCTGTCCAAATCCCATACGGCAAGGCCCCAAACTGTTATGACATCAATGTCGAACCCCTCTGTTAATTAAAACTACACACTCAGAAAAGCTCACCTCATATCAAAATCTGTTCAAATGTGGGTGATAGAGAACTCCTAAATTCCACTAATTAACGAAAAGTAACAATTTATATGTGTGCAAGTTAGCTCGCTGAACTTGAATGTTTGTTTTCAGATGTTTTGTCACCATGACGAGGTAATATCATCAGTGAGAGTCTCCGCTGAAGCGCTGGTGGTATGTCCCGTGTCTCTATTTATAGGTTTTGGTTTCTTCAGGTGGGTGATATAATTCCCGTTTTTTTTAATTACAAGAGAAGGTAGGTAGGATTCATAGTGATGTGTTTATTGATGAACTTCTGGTTAGAATGCCATTCCTCTAAGAACATCATTGCGTGTCTTCGTATGAGCGTGTGTTGTTTCAGTCAAAGTGGTGCCCTTCTTTGTCTGTATTATGGAACATAGTGATAATGGGTCATGTTTTTTGGTGGCCAGTTGGTGTTCATCTATCCTGGTAACAGGACAACAGGAGCATTTAAATGGCGGAAAAATGATTTTGTATACATTGTTTAATCAATGTGGGTGTGCGGATATTTTTCATATGTGCACAACACATTCTAAATGAACAACGGAGACACAGTTATCGGAAAATGATGCACATGATGTA
The DNA here is from genome assembly GCF_020745735.1 of Hemiscyllium ocellatum. Classification (NCBI taxonomy): domain Eukaryota; kingdom Metazoa; phylum Chordata; class Chondrichthyes; order Orectolobiformes; family Hemiscylliidae; genus Hemiscyllium; species Hemiscyllium ocellatum. The sequence goes on along the minus strand of NC_083405.1, from coordinate 11,183,787 downwards.
TACAATTTATAAAACATTATTTGATGCTCATCTAAGGTGAGATGTTCCCCTTCTCTCAATGCTGCCTCCTTTTCTGGAATTGTCTACTCTAATCTCTCATTCTTATCAGGATGTGTGTTATAAATTCTTGCTTCTGGTTTCCCAACTTATTTCAGTTAATCCCCTTTCTACCAGGACTTCAATATATTGGCCTGCTGGGTTCTTTCCAAAGCTAGCGTTTGTCATATTATTGGAGATAAAAATTCTGGCATTAGACTCAGCATTTGAACACATTACTCTGTTGTCCTTGCACTGTACAAAAGACCACAACACACAGGAGTTGCCAAAACATTGAGGGATGTGCATCTCCTACTTTCAATAATCTAGTTTTCTCATTTTTCACATGTCCTCATCTGTATCCTCTCTTCCGTTCTCTATTTGTGTCTCGTTAAGAAAATTGCCAGTTATTCTTTATGTCTCATCTCTCAAAACACCTTCTTTCGGTTTATATCTATTGCTCTCGATGTAATGTGATTATAATTGAGCAATGTTACTACAAAGACATGAGGGAGGAGCTGGGCAGAGTTAATTGGAAGGGGGGTCGAGCAGGGAAGACCACGGAGCTACAATGGCAGGAATTTATGTTGGATAATTCGGAGGATATCAGAAATTCTCCCAAATGAAACATACTCATGGGAGGACAAGGCAGCCACGAGTGTTCAGGCATCGAACCAAAAGAGAAAACATACAATGTGGTGAAGATGATTGGGCATACAGCGAATTGATTGGCTCTGAGACTACATAAGCCTGGCACCACTGACGCTGCAGAGCTCTTAATCATGGTCAGGGAGAGAAACAGAGGGAAACGCATTCAATTTAAACACAGAACATGGTATTACTCAAGGAAAAAACATTCAGATGAATTTAACAATTGAATAAAATCTGTTAAATATTTTTATTAAATGTGTCAGATTGGAACCATGACCTCAGCAGAATGAGAATATGAAAATGCAAGTATTTCCACATCAGAAACCAGAGTAGGTCACTGAGTACAGGGCTGATGGGTGAAAGGGTCTCGATGTGAACTAGGGGACAGGCAGCAGAATTGCATTTCAGATAGTGCAGCTCAAAACTGCGTATTCATGTAGTGCTGTAGACCACAGCAGCAGGAGAAGCAGAACACCATTCAACCACCACCTGTAAAATTTTGACCAGGGATAATCTGCTTAGTCTGCCATTATAATCAACACAATCCATGTTTCAGTAATAACTGTAGGTGAACGTGTCAGGGTCGGAACCATGTGAAACTAAACCTAATGCTTCCCCATTAAAGTTACTGCACTTGACTAACAGATTTGATCGAAGCTCCGCAGTCCTGCCACATTCAGTCATAAATGGTGATGGACGATTAAACAAATGTCTGGAGGAAAGGGATCCACAAACATCCCCATCCTAGATAATGGAACAGACCTACACATCAGTGTAAAAGAAAATAATGTAGTATCTGCGCGATCCTCAGCTGGAAGTGTTGAGTCGATGATCCACTTCACCACCACCATGATACCCACAGAATCACAGATGCCAGTCTTTAATCAATTCTATTCGATGCAAGTGAGATGAAGAAACAGCTGAACACAGTAGATACGACACAGGCAATGGGCCCTGACACCATTCCTGCAATAGGACTGCAGACTTGTGCTGCATAACAAGCCGTGTCCCTGGGGAAGCTGTTTCAATCCAGCTACAACTCTGACATCTCTCTAGCAATGTGGAAAATTACTCAGCTATTTCCGGTCCACTAAGAGGGGAATAATTACAATCTGACCAATTACCACTCCCTCAGACCCATCACGGTAGTCAAATTGGTGGGAGTTCTATTTGACAGAGCTGTCAAGCAGGTACAGAAATAACCTGCTCAGTGTGGTTTCTGATAGGTCCCCATGCGGAGATGGTGCTGTTGTGGAGGTGTCACTGGAATACTAATCCAGACCAGACTAATTCTCTGGCAGATTGTGGACGTTAAAAATAATTAATAAAATATTAAGATGCAAAATCTGGTGTCAGTAACAGTGACCTTGAAGTCAATGTCGATTGTAAACACCAATTTGTTTTTCCAATGTACTTTAAGAAAGTGAATCTCCTGTGCTTTCCTGGTCTGGCCTAAACGTGACTCCAGGCACACAGACATGTGATAAATTCTTCAATGCTCTCTGAAATAGCCAAGCAAGATACTCAATTGTAATAAACTTTTCCGAGGTCTTAAAGGATAAAACCAGACAGAACACCATGCACCAGCCTCGGTATCGGAAAAGGGAACGCTAAACACAATCGTGTCGATCCTGCTGAGACCTCCTTGCTAACATCTGAGAGTTTGTGATAATTTTCACACAGACTACACAGAAACACCGGTAAAGGAGGAGGTCATACAACACATTGAGCCTCCCCCATTCTAGTTCATGTTCAAACATCTCCTCAATGCACTTATCGCACACAATGAATATATCCATTAATGTGAGTAACCTTGGAAAGCTATAAATAGGAATTACATTAGTCCCTTTGGTCCATCGAGTTTGCTAGCCCATTCAATATAATGATGACTGGCCTTTTATTTCCACACCGTACTCTTGCTCTCCCCTCATCTCTTCAGTGCCTCTAAATCCTTATTTATATTCAGTGCCTTGGCTTCCAGGTTTGAGCGAATTCCCCAGGTTCCCCAGTCTCTGAGTGTAAGTATTTATTCTCATCTCAATGCAGAGTGTCATGCCTGCACCTAATGCTGTGGGCTCTTGTTTTAGACGTACCAGCCAGGGGAATTATCATCCCTGATTCCATACTGTCACACCCTGTCAGAATTTTATTTATCTCACTGACAGCAACACTCATTTTCCTGAAGCCTATGGAATACAAGCTCAGTCGCTCCATCCTTCACTGCTCTCCCGCAAATGTCAGGTTTGTCCTTTATTAGGTAAGGAAACCAAAACTGCACACAATACTGCGCAATTTTCGAGATGGGGTCCCAACAAGGCCCTGTACAGCTGCAGTAAGACACCCTTACTTTTGGACCCAAATCCTCCCAAAATGAAGGTCAATGCAACATTTATCTTCCTAACTGCTTTCTGTTCCTGCAATATTGCTTTCAGTGACTGTTGTACAGGGAGATACAGATCATTTTCAATGTTACAGGTCCCCCCTTTGGAGGGTCTATGTACACTGGTCAGCGTGACAATGCAATTCCCAGTATTGACCTCTGGGTTGCGAACTCACTGTGCTGCAGGGACCTCGCAAAGCTGCACAGAAGGAAACAACAAAAAGGAGCATACATCGCTTTGTAGATCAACATGGTTCAAACGTAGGCTGCCAATCTCTTGTTCCCGCCAATGGGCACATTGTCACCTCTACCACCTTGCTCTCCATGTGCCACGTATTTGCCCATTCACTTCACTTGTCTCAGTCACCTTGGAGCTTTTTTACAACCTCTTGATCTGACCTCACCCAGTCACAATCCCACATCCTTTAGTGCTGTCAGCAGCCTGGGATATATTGCATTTGATTCCCGCAACCAAATGTTTAATGGGTATTGTGAACAGCTGGGGCCTGAATACTGATCCCTGAGATACCTCATCAACCTTCCTGTTAGTTTCATTTTTCTGATTTATTTAATTCGTGAATTTGTGTATACATGGCTGGGGCAGCATTTGTTGTCTACTCCTAGTTGCCCTTGAGAAGGATTTGGTGAGCTGACTTGTTGTACCGCTGTAGTCCACCTGTGTGGTTGACCCACAATGCTATTAGTGACTGTTAAGGAACGGTGATATATTTCCAAATCAGGATAGTTAATGGCTTGGAGGGGAATTTTAAGATGATGGAGTTCCAATACATCTGCTGCCGTTGTCCTTTTGGATAGACATGGTCGTGAGCTGGGAAGATGGTGTCTGAGGATCTTTGGTGAACCATTTCAGTGCAACTTGTAGATAGTTAAAAACTGCTGCTGCTGAGCGTTGATGGTGGAGCATTGTGGATGAAACGACACTCAAATTCAATGCTTTGTCCTGGATAGAATCAAGCTACTTGAGTGTTGCTAGGGCTGTAATCATGCAGGAAAATGGGGGTATTCGAGCACACTTCTGAATTATGCATTGTAGATAATGGACAGGCTTGTGGAAGTCAGGTTTTGAGTTACCCTCCGCAGTATTCCTTACTTCTGACCTGCTCTTGTAGTTCGTGTTTATACGGCGAGTCCAGTGAGTTTCTGTGCAATGATTACCCTCCAGGGTTTTGATATTGGGGGATTCAGTGATAGTAACACCATTGAATGCCAAGGGGCAGTGTTTAGATTGTATTTTAGTGGTGATGGTCACGGTCTGGCATTTGTGTGGTGTCAATATTACTTACCACGTGTCAGCCTGGATACTGTCCAGAAATTGTCGCATTTGGATATGGACTGTTTCAATATCTGAGGAGGCACAAATGCTGCTGAATATTGTGCAATCATTGGCGAACAACCCCTCTTCTGACCTTATAACAGAGGGAAGGTCATTGATGAAGCAGCTCTGAAGATGTTTGGGCCTAGGCCACTGCCCGATGGACTCCTCCAGACTTGTCCTGGAGCTGAGTTGACTGACCTTTACCAACCATAACCATCTTCCTAGGTGTCAGGTATGATTCTAACCAGTGGGATGTTTTCCCCGATACCCGTTGATTCCAGTTTTGCTAAGGCCCCTTGATACCACACTTGGTCGAAGGCAGTCTTGTTTTAAACGGCTGTCACTCTCACCCCACCTCTGGAATTCAGCTCTTTTGTCAATGTTTGAACCAAGGTAATGAGGTTAGGAGCTGAGTGACCCTGGGGGAGCCCAAACTGGGCGTCATTTACCAGTTTATTGCTGAGCATGTGCTGCTTGACAACACTGACACCTTCCATCACTTTACTGATGATAGAGCGTAGACTGATGTGTTGGTCATTGGCCGGATTGGATTTGTTCTGCTTTTTATATACAGGAGATACTTGTGTAGGTTTCCACATAATCGGGTAAATGTCGTTATTATAATTGTATTGGAACAGCTTGGCTCGGACAGTGACAATTTCAGGAGCACATATATCAGTAATATTGCCAGAATGTTGTCTGCATGTGTACTCTTTGGAGTATCCAGTGTATCCAACCGTTTCTGGATATCACATGGACTGAATCGGATTGGTTAATGACTGGTAACTGAATTACTGAGGATCACTGGAGGAGGCTGAGATGGATCATCCACTCAGCATTTCTGACTGAAGATTGTTGAGAATGCGTCAGCCTTATCGTATACACTGAAGTGTTGGGCTCTTCCATCATTAAGGACAGGGATACTTGTGGAATCTCTTCCTCCAGTGAAAATTGTTTCATTGTCCCCAGCGTTTCTCGTCGAAAAGTAGAAGGACTACAGAGCTTAGATCTGATCCATTGCTTGTGGGATCACTTACTGCTTCTGCTGTTTGGCACACACGTAGTACTGGTTGATGGCTTCACCAGGCTGACATCTCAATGTCAAGTGTGCCCGGTGCTGCTCCTGCCCTCCTGCACTCTCCATTGAACCAAGGTTGATCCTCTGGCTTGATGGTAATTGTTGTGAGGGGAATATATCAGACCAGGAGTACAATTCTGCTGCTATTGCTGACCCACAATACCTTATGGAAACCCAGACCTGAGCTGCTAGATCTGCTTGAAGTTTCTCCTATTTAGTACGTTGATAGTGCCACCCAAAATGATGGAGGCTATTCTCAATGTGAAGGTGCGACTTGTCTCCACAATGACTATGCAGTAGTTACTCTTACCAATATTGTCATGGGCAGATACTTCTTCAATTGGCAGAATAGTAAGGATGTGGCCAAGTATGTATTTTACTCCAGTTGGTTCCTTCACCACTTGCCACTGACCCAGTCTAGCTGTTATATCCTTTAGGATCCGACCAGCTCGATCAGTAATGCTGCTGCAGACATTGAAATCCCCCACCCAGAGTACATTTTGCGTTCTTACCACCACCAGTGTTTCCTTCAAGTGTTGATCATCATGGAGGAATACTGATTTATCAGTTGAGAGAGGCTGGTACATGGCAATCAGCAGGAGGTTTCCTTTCCCTTGTGTAAACTAACGCCATGAGACTTCATGAGATACAGAGTCACTATTGAGGACTCCAAGAGCAATTCCCTTCCAACTGTATCCCACTGTGCCGCCACTTCTGCTGTGTCCGTCCTGCTGGTGAGACAAGAGATGTTCGGGGAAGGTGATGGGATGTTTGAGACATAGTCATACTCACAGAATCAAACCTTACACTGACCAAATACGTACCTACAACAGCAATCATCCCAACACACACAAACGAAGCTGTATCAGAACACTATTCCAAGGAGCCACCCACACACTGCAGCACAGACGAACTTCAGAAAAAAGAGGAGAACCACCAATACAACGTATTCCAGAAGAACGGATACTCAAAAAATACAGTCCGCAGATTTCTCAAGAACTAACCACGACAAGCAGACCAAACACAGCCAGAGACCCTAACCACCTTACCATACATCAAAGAAGTTTCAGAAATGACAGCCAGACTACTAAGACCCCTCGGAATCCCAGTAGCACACAAACCCACCAACATTCTCAAACAAAAGCTAATAAGCTTAAAAGACCCAGTACAATCCATGGACAAAACCAATGTCGTCGACAAAATTCCATGCATGACTGGCACAAACACTACGTAGGACAAACAGGAAAAAAGTTAGCCACCAGGAAGCATGATCACCAACTAGCTACAAAAAGACACGAACCCCCTCTCCCTCATAGCCCTACACACGAAGGGAAAAAAAAAAACACCATTTTGACTGGGACAACACATCTATCCTCGGACAGGCTAAGCAAAGATATGCCAGAGAATTCCTAGAGTCCTGGCACTCCAACACAACGCCATAAACAAACAAATAGATGTAGATACCATCTATCAACTCCTCAGAAAATGAACAGGAAATGGCATCACCACAAACCCCAGGAACACCATCCAGGGCAAACATATAAATAGAAAGCAGGAGACAACAGCTTCACTTCACTTGGAGGTCGCCACTCATGATATTACTGAGCCAGGTAATGAAACGACTGAATACCAAACCTACAGCGCAGCGAGCAAACCTACACTCTATACCTTACAGATAATGCCAGGCTGCTGCTTGATGAGTCGGTTTATTTCTATTCACTGTTTCCTACCAGATGTCCCATTCTAGAAGTATGGCCATAAATTAGCCCTAATCCGCTCAGATTTGATTTGACAAAGTTAACTTGGCGCTTTACGAAAGTTTTTTTTCTGAAAATCCAAATGTATTACATCAATTGCTTCTCTTTCGTTTGTCTCCCAGTCTGTTTCTCAATCATAATTCCCAATTCACAAATCTATGTTAATGTTGTCCATGACCATTATTTTCAGTCCCAATAATTTCTCCTAAACCATTTACTTACTATGTTCTATGTTCCATGTACTATATCATTTTCCCACACCAGACTTGGTTTTCCTAGTATTGTTAGAAAGTTCTGTGAAGACAGAACTGAAGTAGCTGTTTCATAGTTCTGCCATGTCCCTGTTCTCCATTGCCCATTCTCTGGTTTCAGATTGTAAGGAAGCTGCACTTATTTTCTCATACTTCTCACATTGACATGATTTAACAAGCTATTACAGCTCACTCTTATAACCCTTGTGAGTATGCGCATCAGAAACCGATCAATTTCTGCCTTCAGATGCTCAATAATTGACGTTCCATGCCATACACTCACAGGAGTATAGACTCTGTGCCAATAGAAATACAGCACGATCTATATTAGTCCCATTTTCCAACACCAGGCCCTTGGCCGGGAATGCTATGACACTTCAAAGGGCTCTAACAAGCACTTTCTAACTTTTGTCGGGTGACCTATGATAACTTCCCTCCCAGCAAGTGCATTCCTGACCCCAACACCCTCTGGATGAAAAACAAATCCTCTCTAAACCTCAAACCATTCACTTTAAAAGTGTGCTCCCTTGTTCTTGACTCTCTGACTAAAAGGAACAACTGTTGTCTATCCACCGTGTCCGTGTCGCGCATAATCTTATCCGTCTGAATCACAGCCCCCTCAGCCTTCTCTGCTCCAAAATAAGCAACCCGAACTTACCCAGCTTCTCCCCATAGCTGATACACTCCATCCCAGGGAACATCCTGGTGAATCTCCTCTCCAGTACAATCACATCCTTCCTGTAAAGTTGCTCCCAGAACTCCACACAGTATTCCATTTAGGCATAACCAAAGCCCTGTATAGATCTTAAAATCCATAAACTGATAAATAAACGCTGCACCTAAGGTTCAATACTTAACTAGCCCATTACCCTGTCCAGTCACATTCAGGGATGTGTGGAGGAGCACACTCTGAGCTTCCTAGTGTGCTGCCGTTCATTGTGTACTCTCCTGTCTGGTTCCTTCTTCCAGGTATACATTCCATCTGCCATTGATCCACTCGTCTGACCATTCCTTCTGTATCTTCCTGCAACATAAGGCCTTCGTCCTCACTGCCAACCACCCGGCCAATCATTGTATCAAATGCAAACTTACTTATCGCAACTCCCACCTCCTCTCTCCACCTCCCTGCAGATTCACACCTACACCATTTATGAATACCACAAACAATAAGGGACATAGTACTGATACCTGTGGTACACTAGGGGACACTAGTCTCCAGGCACACAAGCAGCCTTCTTCCACCACACTCTGTCTTCTGAGACTAAGACATCTTTTGTTATAACTTGTCAAGTTATCCTTGATACTGTGAGACTTTACTTTATTTTTCAGTTTTCCATGTGGAACTTTGACAAAGGCCTTGCTGCAAAATTAAATAAGCGATCTCCTCAAACTAATTCAATCAAATTCATTAGATGTGACTTCCCTCTGATAAAGTCATGATGATTATCCCTGATCAAACCTTGCCACTCTGATTGGAGTTCAATATTCTCCTTCCCTATTTTCTCCAGTAGTTTCCCTAACAGTGATCTGGCACTCGCTCGTCTATACTTCCCTGATCTATCTCTACTACCTTTAATGTGAAGTGGATTCGTATTAGCTGTTCTCCAGTCCTCTGGCACCTCCCCTATGGTCAGATTCTAATTAAAATTTTCAGTCAGGGTCTTTCCTCCTTTGACCCCGACAGCAGCCTGTGATACAATTCATGCAGACCAGGGATTGGTCCACTTTTATACCGGACAAAGCCTCAAGCCCCTGCTCGTATGTTGCGTCAATCTGTGAATGAGCTTTCCAGTCCATCTTCTCAAATTCTGTACCTGCCTCCTCCTTCTCCCAAGTAAAACTGATGTGAAGGTCTCAGGTAACAATCTATCAATGTTCACCAGCTTCACGCACAGATTGTCCCCTTTGTTTTCCAATGGACACTAACTGTTGGCTGGTTATTCTATACTACTTGGACGTGTAGAATATCGTGGGATTCTCGCTAACCTCGCCTGTTTGCACTTCTCCATGTCCCTCTGTTATTCAGTCCCCTCAATATTTCTAAGTTTCACTACAGTTATCGCATGAAACTCAAGACCACAGCTGAGTTTCCCCAACAGACAACCTTGCCATTGCAGGGATTAATCTGGATAATACCGTTTGCAGTTCCTCTGTAGTCAGTAGATTGGGACTCCAAACTGTACACAATACTTTAAATTAATCTCACCAACACTCTATGCAACTGGTGCACGACATCTTCTACATTGCAGTTACATTCACATGAATGAAAACCTAATTTTAACTGTCCCCGTTTGCATATATTTTTTCCCAATACCTTGCGCTTTAATTTTTCTTATGAGCTTACTGTGTGAGTTCTTTAAAAAATGCTCCTGAATATCCAACTATACGTTATCCATTGGTTCTTCAGTGCCGATGTCGACAAGAATCATCTTCACACCATTCCAAAAAGTGCTTTCCACTTATGACTTTCATTTCATCGATGTGTTATCATACGCCCCGGTTTTGCCATTTCCTTATGTATATCTAGCAGCATGTTCTTTGTAATTGAGTCCAACAGACGCCCGGCTCTGGATGACAAGTTACCGGTCTGTAGTTCACCGCTCACCATCTTCATCCTTTGTTAAACTGTCGGATAATATTTATAACCTTCACCTTATTCAGATTGCCAAATGCCTTTCAGTAATGTGTCGGAAAATAATATGAAAATCCGCAATGCAATCATTATGTCTATTGCTGATCCATCTGAAATTCTTGTATGAACTGCATCTGGTCTGTCAGATTTATCAATACTCAATCCTGCTATCTTTTCAAAGACGACCTCATCACTGATATGAATTTACTTACACAAGTCCCATGGTCTCTTGGTATTTCTGGGAGAATTTCTGGATATTCTTCCTTGAAGATGGACACAAAAATAACTGTTTCTTTTCCCTGTGATTTCTCTGTTCTATACAATAAATGATCGTGTCTGCACACTCACTGTCCCACATTTGACCTTGTTTTTGATTTTGTTTCATACATTGACAGAAGCTTTTTTGCAGTCGTTTGCTTTTCTTTTGTTTGCATGCTTTACGTTTTTGATTCTCTTCTCAGTTTCTTGGCCATCCTTTACTGGGCCTTACATTTCTCTGAATCCACTGGCTTACTACAACACTCGGCATTTTTCTAACCTGCCTCCTTTCATCTTATTATATGATGATGGTGGGGCTGATGGGATAGAAGGTGGACACATAGGAATGTTCAAAAGGGCGGTGCTGAGTTGGAAGGTTGTACTGGGATAAGGTGGGGTTTAAGGAAGTGGCGAAACTGGTGAAATCCACATTGATCCCTGTGGTTGGAGGATCCTAAGGCAGAAGATGAGCCTTTCTTCCTCCAGTTTCTGGTGGTTATGGAGTGGCGATGGAGCAGGCCCAGCACCCTCATGTCCTTGGCAGAGTGGGAAGGGGAGTTAAAGTGTTCAGCCACAAGACTGTGGAGTTGGTCAATGTGGCTGTCCCAGCGATATTCTCTGAAAGGATCCACAAGTAGGTGTCCCGTCTCTCCAATGTAGAGAACACCACATTGGGTGCAATTGATGCAGTCGATGAGACGTTCAATCTCCGTTCATCACCTATCACGTTGAACTCCACCTTCATCTACCTATCGCATTCCCAGTTACCTACCCGTTTCATTTATTCCCCAGCCCCCTTCCCCCACAAGCCTCATTCCTGATGAAGGGCTTATGCCCAAAACATCGATTCTCGTGCTCGTAGTATGCTGCCTGATTGTGCTTTTCCAGCACCATACTCTTCGACTCTGATCTCCAGAAACTGCAGTCCCCACTTCCTCCTCACACCTGCATGGCTTGCATGAGTCCGATTTATATCGGTTACTTCGAATAAAACAAAAATTGCCGTGTTCTCAAACATCATAAAAGAAAACCAGTGCATTGTGGTCACTGGTCCCATTGGTGTGCGGCACAGTGGTTAGCACTGCTGCCTCACAGCGCCAGAGACCCGGATTGAATTCCTGCCTCAGGCGACTGATTGTGTGGAGTTTGCACATTCTCCCCCGTGTCTGCGTGGGTTTCCTCCGGGTGCTCCGGTTTCCTCCCACAGCCAAAAATGTACAGGTTAGGTGAATTGGCCATGCTAAATTGCCAGTAGTGTTGGGTGAAGAGGTAAATTTAGGGGGAATGGGTCTGGGTGGGTTGCCCTTCGGAGGGTCGGTGTGGACTGTTGGGCCGAAGGGCCTGTTTTCCACACTGTAAGTCATCTAATCGAATAAAAGATCCTTTACAGCAAAGTTTTCGATTAGCTCTTCTGATCATCCACACCAATTCATAAATAACCTGATCTTGAGCTTGGTTCTTGACATGCTGCTTAGATTAGATTAGATTACTTACAGTGTGGAAACAGGGCCTTCGGACCAACAAGTCCACACCGACCCGCCGAAGCGCGCCCCACACATGCCCCGACATTAGTACAAGCCATCTCACACATGCTCATGAGATTCATTTTTCCCAGCATTAGCAATCAGTTGGGTTAACACAGCTCAGACATAATTTAAACAGTACATTATTACTGCAGTAGCCACAAACATGTATATTTGATTTTCCTGTTTTAAAACATAGCCAGCATTTGTATTGCAGTATTGACTTTGATATATAACTCCCATCAATGTTTGCTTCTCCTTGCTGTTTCTGAGTTCCACCTTATTAGATTCTGTAGAATCTGAACGACGTGGGCTCTGGGTAAATTTGAGCTTAATGAGAATCAGGTCTAAGCTCCCCAATGGTTGGGGTCTTTCAGAGCTCAAAGGAAGATGTTTGTGGTCGGTGGCCGACAATCCTCTCAGTCACGGGACATCTCTTCAGGAGATCCTCAGATTAACTTGCTCAGCACAAACATCTTCAGCTCCTTCGTCAACGTCTATGTGCCCCCATTCCCGGCGCCCCCCATCTATCTCAAGATCAGAAGCAGGGTGATCACTGAAGATCACAAAATATTCAGAACAATTTGTCTCCCCTCAGCTCCTGAACCGGTCTGTGTCTATATTCAGCAAGACCCAAACAACATTTAGGTTTGTGCTGTTAAAGTGTCGGTAACATTTATGTAACAGCACGGCCAGACACTGCACATTTCCACAGTTGAAAGAGGAGCTCATTCAGTATCTCAAGCTGGTTACATGGATATGTAGAAACCATTCAGCCCATCGAAATGTCTGAACAAGAAGAAGGACAAGATTAAAACGATGACTGCAGATACTGGAAACCAGATTCTGGATCAGTGGTGCTGGAAGAGCACAGCAGTTCAGGCAGCATCCAAAGTGCAGTGAAATTGACGTTTCGGGCAAAAGCCCCTTCATCAGGAATAAAGACAGTGAGCCTGAAGCGTGGAGAGATAAGCTAGAGGAGGGTGGGGGTGGGGAGAGAGTAGCATAAAGTGCAATGGTTGAGTGGGGGAGGAGATGAAGGTGATAGGTCAGGGAGGAGAGGTTGGAGTGGATTGGTGGAAAAGGAGCTAGACAGTTCGGACAAGTCCGGACAAGTCATGGGGAGAGTGCTGAGCTGGAAGTTTGAAACTAGGGTGAGGTGGGGGAAAGGGAAATGAGGAAGCTGTTGAAGTCCACATTGATGCCCTGGGGTTGAAGTGTTCCGAGGCGGAAGATGAGGCGTTCTTCCTCCAGGCGTCTGGTGGTGAGCGAGCGGCGGTGAAGGAGGCCCAGGACCTCCATGTCAAAGAAGAGGGACAGCCCATTCAATCCTCCTGCCTGTTCCACAGGAAGAGGAGGCGTCTGGTCAGTACATTGAGCTCTTAAACAGGAACAGGCAGAGTCCAGTGAGACCCCTAAACCTTTTCTATAGAACCAGGAGGAGACCATTCACCGCTCGAGACACTTACATAGGAGTAGGAGGATGTCACTGATGCTCCATCCTGGAAAACGAATGGAGCAGAGACTGTACTCATAAACTGCTCACAATGTTCCTCGTGGCTCCATTGCCTGTGGAACAAATGATACTTTGACGTGTTTTGCCGGCAGTGAGGAAGGAAGCCAATTTTTGTTTGCCAAATCTCAAGGAGGCATCTTCCATCTCCAGGAAGACAGACCCATGTTCTCCTGGGGGTCAGAAACCGGTGGTGATAGTTAACTGTTTTAGAGTGAAGGTATTGTGCCTCCTGTCGGGATGATGGATAACGTGAAGTTCTATGTATGATCACACACCAAATGCACTTTATTAATGTTGGAAGAGTTTATCGAAATGGGGAGTGGCGTGGACTGAGGGAACGTTCTCAGAGTATTTTAAGCCATCGAGAATCATGTAAACCAAGTAAAAAATAAAATAGAATTTATCACCGTATTAGTTCTGTTTGGAATATAATGAGTGACTGTCCATCACCTTCAGGTTCAATGCAATTATCTCTTATTCTTCAAAGTGCTACAGATTAATCCTTATGCACACCCGATGGTACAATTATCCCAACAATGAGTCTGGTGAAACTCCTTTACACACTTTCTGCCAAGAAGACTATTCCTTATAAAGGAGAGAAAATCTGTGCACAATACCCCAAATACTATGCCAACAACACTCTAGGGTGGAGCACACTAATTCTGTTACCTCACGTAGCTGTCTCAGCATTTTTCCTGTGGTATAAAAAGCCATTCCTTCTCTCTGACCTGCGAATGATGTGGAATTCTGACGTTTCTTACATCTTTGCGTCAGTCATCACCAGAGGTGTCGATGAAGATGTATATCACGTTCAGAGGGAGACTCAGTCAGAAAGAATTCACTTGAAACAGGGAATGGTCACCTACCCGAATGGAAATTACTTGACTTGCAGAACAAAGAAATCAGGCAGAGGAACGAAGCTATCTTTCCTGGTGTTCTGCCCTCACGGGATGTGCGCAGCCCTGGTCAGGCCAGCATGTTATGCTGATCTTGAACTGAGTGGCTGATTCAGCTGTTGCACAGGATAATAAAGAGTAAACCACATTGCTGCGGGTTTGCAGTCACACAGACACCTGAACATGGAAGGATAACACCCATTACCTTCTCTACAGGACATGAGACAAACAGATAGGCTTCTGTTTATAACAAGTGGTGATGATTTCATTTGCATTCCATCAACTCCCTTCATGAGACACAAAAAGATTATTATTGTGTGCCGCTTGATGATGAGTCAATGACTTGACCACCATGCACTGTCTGTCCATCTGACAGATTGGTGGAGAGGACAAATTAACCATCCCAAGTGCAAATACGTTGTGACGTAAGCATAGAAGGGACTTGAAACGGTTATATCTAGCTTTTCAAAAGGCACAAATGATGGATTATTCAGCAGTTGCATTGAGGCTGAGAAGGAGACTGAAATATCCTGATAGTGGCCCTGGGCAGGATTGGTGAGTGGGAGAGATGGAGAAATGTAAATCTGAATAGAGAAAAAAGATCATGGAGTTTAAGAACAGTCTGGTTTCTCCTCAGATTGTTTAGTAAGTTGTGAATAGTAATTTGCTAGTTATAATCAGTAAGGAATAAAATTTTTGACTGCATCTGAAAATGATGATTTCCAAATTCTAAAATTTGAATATGAACAGCAATTCAGTTCAACTCAGTTTAATGGTCAGATGGAATAACTTACCAGGAACACCAACTATAGCGAGGATGGGATAGTAACCACCTTGAATAATCCAAAGGATATCTTCGATCCGTGATGCTAATGATATCCGGGGCTGAGAAAGGTAGTAAAGACCCGAGGATAACTCCTACCTGATGTAATATTCCAGTCAAAGGTTCTCTGTTTCTGATCCATTAATGGAACATCCCAGTCTAATGTTCTCAGATTCTGATCTCTCCTCCTCCGTCTTTCGAGATACTGATCCTGTTAGTCCGTCGATTGATGCTCCCGCCCATACTGGGATAACACATTGAACCAAGTCCTTAATTAATAGAAGAGGCAAACCCTCCAGTGACACATCTCGGATACACGGAGACTGACATCAATCACAGTCACTGAACAAATATCTCCAGCCAACGGCTTTCAATTCTATATTGTTCTATTCAAATTCAAACAATAACTCAAACTGTCATTTTCTGGATGGGCTATGTGAGGGCGACTGATGGAACAA